>NW_024369262.1:6034104-6138834 GCF_014805655.1 Passer montanus | reverse complement strand
TTAGTCATGGGGCGGTCCCCCCGTCGCTCCCTCCCCCGGGCCGCAGCTACATGGAGCCGACAACAAAGCGGCGGCGGCGGCGGCGGCTCAACATGGCAGCGCCGAGCGGCCGCTTCCGCTAACCTCGGGCTGCAGGCCGCCCCGGGGGTCGCCCGGCGCCGCCGCCGCCTCGCCCTCAGCCCACCCCGCTCGCCCTCAGCCCTGCGGGGCTGCTGCTGCTTCCCCGGTGCCTCGCACCCCGCCTGGCCGGGCTCCAGGAGCGCCGGGCCGGCCCTGTCCCGCCGGGGCCCGGGCGCTGCCGTGCCCCCTCACAGCCCCTCACGCCTCCCGGGGTTCGCCCGTACCTGCGGCATCGCCGGCGCAGCACACGCATGCAAATCGTAGCCACGAGCAATTAAGTACATACGTACCGTTAATTACGTGTTTACATACACCAAGCACGTCCCTGACAGGCAGCAGGACGGGGCCCGGGACGGCTCCTGGCGCCTCGCAGGTGCTGCCAGGACGGGGAAGGATGCGGGGCACATCCGTGCCCTGCCTCGGGTGGCACCTGAGGGACACCCAGCATTTCTGCGACACCTGAGAGCGGCGGCTTTAGCGCTGTCACAGGAGGGGGGTTTTAATCCCGGCCTCCCTTCGCCCTCCCTGGCAGTGGGGAGATGAGAACAGGCTTACAGCACTTCATTATTTATTTTCCCCCCAGCTCTGGTCAATCCTCTTTGCTCAGGCCTGGATCCCTGCTGAGCATCCGAGGCCTGGGTGCTGGAAGAAGCGTGCAGGGCTAAATTTGGCCCCTGGGACTTCCTCCCGTGTGGTTTTTCTTGTCTCCTGTTACAGATAACGCAAAGGCCGGTCCTGCAGCCGCAGCTCGGAGGGACAATGGGGACAGAGCAGGGACCAGGGGGTGTCCCAGCCCGCTGGCCCAGCTGTGGCTTTGTTGGCTCGGTGCTGGGCAGGGCACCTGGCTCCTCAGCCCTCCCCAGGCTGTTCTTCACCTTCCCGGAGCGTTGCAAAACAGTCGTTGTTCTGTTCCGAGAGTTGCCTGCGGTTCTTTCACGCCTCTCAGGCTTTTTTTTTCCTTGATACTCCAGCGCCAGAGTCAAGTGGTTATGTCAAAATGTGTTTGCATTTGAAACAAAAAAAAAGAGTTTCTCAGGCTTGTGACCCCGGAGGGAAGTTTGTGACCAGGTGTGGGCTGGGCTGCCTGGAGTGGCCCAACCTGCAGCTCCAAGGGTCTGTCTGCCCCTGGAGTGTGGAGCTGCTTGGTTTTGACCCCCTGTCTGCACCACAGCAGAGTTCCGTGCTGACACACAGCGCTGGAAATTGTAAAATACTGCCTTTGCGCTGCAGAAGCTCAAAAAAAAACACGAAAAGAAAGGAGCCAAAGGGGTTTTCCAGCGCAGCGCTCCACCAGCCCGGCTCCCCGGAGGTGGTCTCTGCTCATCCCAGAGCTTTTCCCAGCCGTGGTGTGGGACCAGCTGGGTCACCCCGTGCCCTGCCCTGCTCCGAGCCCGGAGGAACCCCTGGATCGGGGACGGGGACACCGCTGCCACCCTGGCTGCTTCCCTCCGGCCGCTCGGGTATTTCTGCTAACGCTTATTAAGGAAGACTCGGGAGCGCTCTTTGTTAAGGGCTCACACTCACTTCAATTAAAGGCTAAGAAAACTACCCAAGCGTATCACTGACTCATCGGAGAAACCCCGAGCAGCACGTAGCCGCCTCAACCCCGCTCTTGTTTTCACAGCTCCAGCCCCGACAGGGGACACGGGAACAAAACCTGCGGGGCTCGCAGCTGAGCCAGACCAGAGGGAAACGGAGCTGGAACCACTTCCCTCTGGGCAGGGCCCCTCCTTCACCCCGGCACATCCCGCACCCCGAGCCCAGCGGCCCCGGGGGAAGGACTCGCAGCAGCTCTGTTTAGAAAGGGCAAGTCGGTGCCAAACCTGACGAGCTTTCCTTTACCCAGAATTATAACTGGAAGTCTGAAAAGCCACAGTGTTTGAAAACGCATATTTACATTATATATGCCCCAAAGCAGAATAAACAAAGGTTAGATTTGTAAACTCTCCGTCTTAATTAAAGCGGCGCTGCTTAGGACAAACCCACATAACAGGCGGCTTGAAGTGTTGTGTTATTTAATTTATACCTTCCAGCTCCCTTAGTCATGGAGCTGGGACAGCGATAGCATCAGCAGCCACCCCGCTGTGCCGGCACAGGGAATTTCTAGGGCACTGGGAGCCGTGTGGCCCATTTAGCACCCTCCCGAGGCTGCGCTTTCTGCCTTTTCATACCCAAATCTTCCCCCCTTCTCCCTGGGCGCTTCCCACGTTGTTCGGGAGGAAGGGAGGGAATGCTGCTGGGTGTCTCCTGCCGCCGGTGCTGGTGGTGGGAAGCACCAGGGACAGGCCAGCAGCGGGGCTGTCCCTGGTGCCACAGCCCGGCAGCTGCTCGGGTTCTGCCGGGCTTGCACCGCTTCCAGTGGGAACTGTGGGCAAATATTTCAGCTTTGCAGGAGCCCCTTTCTGTTCGTGCTCTGAGTGCCACCGCGGGCTTTGAATTTCGCAGCTCCGAGGGGCTGGAGAGCCCTCGAGAGTGTAAGTAAGCTGCGCTGATGGTGCTGAGAATGTGCTCCCCGCGGGCAGCTTCCCTCCAGCTGCTTCCCAAGCTCTGTCTTCTCCGCTTTCTCTCTTTGCAGCCTTCCCTCTCCGAGTGACCAGGGACACTAAGCAGAGACAGCGGATTCCACCTGCGGGGATCAGGGGTGGAAGCAGAGCGTGCCTGCTGCGAGGAACCGCGGGATGGTCCAGCATCCTCAGAAGAGCATCCCCGGCTCTCCCGGCCCCCGGCTCCTGCTGGACGAGCATTCCCGAGCCGCAGCAAAACCAGGGCGGAAGGTGCTGCAGGGACAGATTTACTAGACAGGGGGAAATGGAAATAGGAACAGAAAGGGAAAGGAAAATGAATGGGAAAAGGGAAAGGGAAAGGAAAAGGAGAAGGAGAAGGAAAATAAAAAGAGAAAGGGAAAGGGAAAGGAGAAGGAAAAGGAAAAGGAGGAAAAGGAAAAGGAAAAGGAAAAGGAAAAGGAAAAGGAAAAGGAAAAGGAAAAGGAAAAAAGGAAAAAAGGAAAAAAGGAAAAGGAAAGGAAAAGGAAAAGGAAAAGGAAAAGGAAAAGGAAAAGGAAATGAAAAGAAAAGGAAAAGGACAAGAAAAGGAAAAGGACAAGAAAGGAAAAGGAAACAGAAAAGGAAAAAAGAAAGGAAAAGGAAAAGGAAAAAAGGAAAAGAAAAGGAAAAGGAGAAAAGGAAAAGGACAAGAAAAGGAAAAGAAAGGAAAAGGAAACGGAAAAGGAAAAGGAAAAGGAAAAGGAAAAGGAAAAGGAAAAGGAAAAGGAAAAGGGAAAGGAGAAGCTCTTGGCGGCTGGCTGCCCGCAGCCAGTGCCCATCTGCCTGGAGGGTGGCAGCGGTGCCCGGTGCTGCCCGGGCCGTGCCAGGGCCATCCCCAGCCGGCCCCGGGCCCGGCGGGAGCGCTGCCGGGAGCGCCGGAGCCTGCTCGTAACTAGCGCATCCGAAAGATCGCTTCACTTTCCAAAAGAGGGAAAGAGGAGGCAGGAAATCACCAGCCAGCTGGGCTGAAGCAGCGACAGGCAGGACGGCGATCAGCGGGGCAGCAGCGGGGAGCTGCTCCCGGGGAAGGAGCGCTGTCCTGGGGCTCGGCAGGGATGGCCCACAGCAGGCGGCTGTCCCCAGCCCCTGTCCCCAGCCCCTGTCCCCAGCCCCTGCTCTGCTGCCTTTAGCCCGAGCTCCGAGGAGGGAGGGAGGGAGCAGGCAGGGGGATGCCCGGGGCAGAGGGGCTGTGGTGCCAGGGCCCCACGCTGCTGTGGCATCACGCACAGCCCCGGCTGGGTGCTGGGTGCCAGCTCCCACCACTGTCACCATGCCAGGGCTCCCCCAGCGCCGGGCGATGCTCCCGCGGGCAGGAAAAGCCTCGCGGTTGCTCCACGCTTGAAGCATTCCTGGTGAAAGCATTCCCATGGCAAACTGCCCTGCGCTGGTCCCTCCCTTCCCCGCAGCGCTCCCGAACCCTTCCTTCCCTCCCGCACCCCCTGTGCCCCTCAGCCCGGCTGCCGTGGCAAACCCTTCCTGCCTCCCTGGGATTTCCCATCCTCCCTGATCTCGGCTGCCCTGTGAACCCACCCCTGCCTGCTGTCCCCGTCCCCAGGGCTGTCCCCGTCCCCAGGGCTGTCCCCGTCCCCAGGGCTGTCCCTGTCCCAGGGCTGTCCCTGTCCCCAGGGCTGTCCCCGTCCCCAGGACTGTCCCTGTCCCCAGGGCTGTCCCTGTCCCAGGGCTGTCCCCGTCCCCAGGGCTGTCCCTGTCCCCAGGGCTGCTCCGTGCCACGCCCCGGGGCTCGGGGCTCGCCGGGGCCGGGCGGGCTCGGGACAGCAGCCCCGGGCTATGTGTCTGTGTTTCTTTCTGTGTTTCTGCGTTTCCCTGTTTTTGTGTTTCCCTGTTTCTATGTTTAGCCCTGCGGCCGCACGCCGGGAAGTGCCCTTATCTCTTGCCACCTCCTTGTCCCCAGCCGTGCCTGGGCTAATCTCTGCTTGGCACCTTGAGCGCCGCAGCTGCCCCGCGCCGCCAGCGCCCGGCGCTTTTTGTTGGGCCTTTGGTAATCTCCGTCACAACTTTTATTTTTTTTTTTTTAATTTTTTGTTTTGTTTTGTTTTTTTTTTTTTGTTTTTTTTTTTTTCCATAAAACGGCCGCTGTCATCTGCGCCCCACGGAGGGCAGAGCCGCCCCTCGGGTGTCACACCGGGCCCGGGGATGCTGCTGGTGTGGCCCGCAGGGTCACTGCCCGTGCCCATCTCTGGCAGTGCCACTGTGGGGACACAGAGGGGACACCCCGGGACAGCCGCACGCGGGGCTGGGCCCTGGTGTCACATGGGGGGGACTGCCCACACTTGATATCAAACCCTGGGATCGTGGAATGGCTTGGGCTGGAAGGGATACTGAAGGGATACTGAAGGGGGATTGAAGGGGTATTGAAGGGGTATTGAAGACCATCGAAGGGATACTGAAGGGGTACTGAAGGGATACTGAAGGGGTACTGAAGGGATACTGAAGACCATTCAGTTGCACTCCCCTGCCATGGGCAGGGACACCTTCCACTAGACCAGGCTGCTCCAAGCCCCATCCCTGAGCACTTCCAGGGATGGATGTGGCAGCCACAGCTCCTGTGTGTCCTTGTGATTTACAGGGTGTGCACAGACACGAGGAGATCACAGTTTTTCAGTCTCACATGGGACATTTCAGTGCCCTTCTGGCAGGTGCTACTGACCCCTGCTCACCCCCTGCCCTCAGCACTCTGCCTTTGAACCTGCTGAACTCTGCTGCTCTCCAGGAAAACTGTTTCCCAGTTTGATTTAAAAACTTTGCGAGCCAGAGCCTGCACCAATTACTTAGCAGCGCAGTGCTCTGGTTAATCACCAGTGACCATTTTTAGTAATAATTCCTGCGGGGCCAAGGACTGAAGGGAAACATCCGCTCCTGCCTCGCTCCCCTTCCCACCATCTGCCCCGGCTTCTCCCGGGCACGGGATGTACAGCAGCAGGCACGTAAGGTCAGGCATTTAGGGAAAAACACTGAATTAGAGCAGCCCAGCCAGCGAGGAAATCCTAGCGCTAATCCCTGATCTTTCACTGGCACACGGCAAAGCTCGGCCGAGCCGGCTGCTTCCCTCCTCCCCAGCCACAGCTGGAAAACACGGATAATGCTGCATTACCTTCCCTGCAGGGCTGCTGCGATTAATAGCAGCAGAGAGCTCCGAAATCCTCCAGGGATGGGGATGGCAGGGATTAATACTCGGCTAGATGGTCCCCCAGGACCATTTGCCAATGCCGTGCCCCATTTTCTTTATTCTTTGCTATTTACTTTTATTTTTTTTGCTGGGACCTGGGCGGTGTTTAATCTCATTTGGCAGCTATGGATTGTCTCCAAAATAATCAATGTTTGTGCATTCATCTGCATCGCTCAGCTGATCCCACAGGGATGGCAGCAGCCTGGGGCAGAGCATCCCTGCTCTCACTGGCCAAGGAGCCAACTTTGCTCCAGCTTTCCAAGGGGAAACAAAACCTTTGGTGGTAGCAGGCGGCTCTGCCTCAAATTAATTTCGGTGCTGTCAGGAAAATATCCCGTGTCACCCTGCAAATCAGGCAGAGATGGTGCTCCCCACGCCTTCCCTCCTGCCTGCACCCTGTGCACGGTGCAGACACGCACGTGTGAGGATGGAGAATCAATGGATCCACAGCCTGCGCGGCGCAATTTTTTCCCCATGTTTCATCTCGTATCAAAAATCACCACAAAAACACAGCCCTGCCTTTTGTCAGCAGGAAAATACCCAGCGTTCAGCAAACTGCCAAGTTTTCCGTGTTCACATTTCCGCTGGCAGCTGCTCTCCGCAGCATCCCGGGCAGCGGGACGCCCCGTGGGATGCAGCCAGCCCCGAGCCCGGATCCCCCTGGCAGAGCTTCCCAGGGCGGCACCGGAGCTCCTCGGGATCCGTCACGTCACCAGCTGCACAGGGGGCAACCGAGTCATGCGAGAAACGGCATTTCTTGAAAAAATACAGGACCCCAAGCGTCAGTCGGGGCTGAGTCACTGAAACACGAAACTCACTAAAGGGATGAATTAGAGCTGTTAGAATATAGAGGTAATTACTCATGTGAACAATGCCCTGCTCCGCTCTTTAATGATTACACAAATTAGTGCATAAAATTATGTTAATGGCTCTGCAAGCGGCACATGCCCCCAGCCCGCCCGGCGGGAGGGGCCGCAGAGGTGAGGGTGTCCCTCAGCACCCAGGAGTGCCCGAGAGGCTGCAGCCCATCCTGCGGCTCTGCCAGGCTCCGTGCCAGGCTCTGTGCCCGTCCTGTCCCGCAGCTCTGCCAGGCTCTGTGCCTGTCCCGTGGCTCTGCCAACTTCTGTGACCATCCCACAGCGCTGCTGGGCTCTGTGCCTGTCCTGCGGCTGTGCCTGGCTCCAGGACCATCCTGCAGCTCTGCCAGGCTCTGTGCCCATCCTGCAGCTCTGCCCTGCTCCATGCCCATCCCATCCTGCAGCTCTGCCAGGCTTTGTGCCCATCTCATCCTGCAGCTCTGCCAGGCTCTGTGCCCATCCTGCAGCTCTGCAAGGCTCCGTGCCCATCCTGCAGCTCTGCCCTGCTCCATGCCCATCCCAGCCTGCAGCTCTGCCAAGCTCTGTGCCCATCCCATCCTGCAGCTCTGCCAGGCTCTGTGCCCATCCTGCAGCTCTGCCCTGCTCCATGCCCATCCCATCCTGCAGCTCTGCCAGGCTCCGTGCCCATCCCATCCCATCCTGCAGCTCTGCCAGGCTCTGTACCCATCCCATCCCACAGCTCCACCAGGGCACACAAAGCCCTGCAGGGCCCACGCCGTGCAGGTGGGTGCATCACTGGCTCACCTGCAGGCGTGCAGGAGAGGGATTTTAGGGAACACTCATTACACAGGGAACTGCCTGGAATCCTCGTTTTTCCTCATAATTCAGGTTTCTGTTTGAAACTGCTCCAGCTGCAATTCCAGACAAACTGCTCTTCCCGTGCAGGTGCAGCGGGGATCGTTCTGCACTCGGCACAGGGGACTCTCACCAAAGCTGGGGCTGTTCTAAGCCAGTCCAGAAATTACTCTAATTTTGCTGCACAGATAAAAACTCTGCTGTTATCAGGAGCAAAAAACCTCACGGCACAACCAGCACAGCCAGATCAATGAAAGAATCTCCTGTTCTAAAGCAGAAGTTTCTGTTAGAAAGAAAAAAACCCCAAACTGTGGTTTCTGGGAGAAACCACAAGCTTTCTAACCGTTTCTATTTCGGAGCCAGTGCAGGGTTGGTTGAGCACGGGGCTCTCAGGACGATGTGCAGTTGGGGAGGAGAGATTCCCTGGTCTGGGGCGCTCCCGGGCGCTGGCACAAAGAGGGCAGTATGGGGCCGGGCTGCCGGGCACACAATCGCCCTCAGTTGTCCCAACAAAGCGGCACTATGGCCAGAGCAGCAGCACGGGGCAGATTCCCTGCAGGAATGGGGCGGCTCAGCCAGCGCTGCTGGGGAGGGAACGCTCCCTGTTTGCTGCAGCAGGAACTCACCTGCCCTGGGTGGAAAAATGATTCAGGAGAGGGGCTTGGAGCCCCCTCTGCTTTAACAAAGGCAACTCCATTTCCATGCCCCTTTCCACCTTCTTCAGAACGAATGGCCTCTCAAAACGTTTATTTTCAGGAAGAACACGCTGATGAAAGAGGACACCTTGCCTTGGTTGGCGTCTGTTGAAATCCTAGCAAACACCTTCCCGGAAGAGGGGCTGTGGAACAGCCTGTTCCCACTAATGCCCGAGGACACCAAAACCAATGCCAGCTCTGCCCACCGGCCCAGGCAGGCCAGTGCACGGCCCCCAGGATGCAGATTCCCCACAGGGCACGTCAAAGTGGCACTCACGGAGATTCACTTTCACCCTTGGAGAAGCTGAAGGGCAAAAGGGAAGGCACCGGGCTCCCCGGGCTGTGCCAGGCACGAGTGTTGCTCCCAAAACTCACCGACTCCTCATCATCTCTGTCACAATGTTAATGAACTTGTAACGTGGTATAATTAAAAACTGAGAGTGTGTCAGGAGGCACAGCCTCCTCCAGTTAACTTCTCCTAACGCTGTCAAACCTGGTTCATAGCACATTTCTGAGATATTAATTTAATTCCTCTATTTTATGTCAATCAGAGAACATGATGTTCCCCCCGAGGACGGTGGAGCACGCAGGATCAGAATCTGAAATTAAAACACAGGGCACTTGGGGAAAGCCTTGCTTCACCCTGTGGTTTCCCTGCTCCTGCACTGCCTGGCTGTTCGCAGCACGGGGATGGAAACAATTCATGGGAAGAAAGGGAATGCAGGAGAGCTCCACACTGGGAGCAGGTTTGTCACAGGATCTCTGAGCTCCACAGACACCACAGAGGGACATGGAGAGCAGAGTGAGAGGGGGGTGCTGGGGCAGGAACAGACCAGCAGCTCCTCCTGGAGAGACCCAGCTCTCCCCTTGGAGGGGAAAAGCAAAACCAGGGAGAGACCATGAGGGCTCTGTTCCCTCCCATTCTCCAGGTGAGGTGGAAAGGATCCTCTCCTCTCCCCGGGGAGGACTGCAGCCTTCTGGCAGAAGTGTGGCCCCCACCAGCTCTGAGAGACTCAGTCAGAAGCTTTCCAGGAAGGGGGCACCCCACAAATCCCAGAGTAGAGAACATGGTGTTCCCACCTCCTCTTCCTAGGTGTCACTGCCCTCCTGGGGCATCCACAGGGTGATCCAAACCACAGAGAGAACCTCAGGAGCAAAAAATCCTCAGGTAGCTCCTGCTCCAGTAGTTGATCCACACACAGGAGAGACTTGGAGCACAACCTGCACCCACCAGCAGCAGGCTTGACAAATTAGAGCCTTCCTGCAGCTCCACACACACCTTGCACAGGGAGTTCCATGTCCTAGCTGGCTGAATTGCCCCTGAAATTGGTGCTGCACACATGGATGAGCTCCTGGTGAAGCTGCTTTGGTCCAGCAGCTGTGCCTGGAGTCCCTGGCTCAGAACTATCAGCTGTATTTCAAAGGGATCCCTCTGGAGTGCCCAGGTCCTTTACTCCTCCTGCCCGAGGATCCTTTGGACAGGGATCCTCTCCAAACTCCAGTCCTGGCACACCCAACTCTTCAGTTTTGCTCTGTGAAACACCCTGAGCACACCTGTACCCTTTTAAATCACTTTCTTTCACCACCAGAGGTGGAACAGATCCATTTTCCCCAGTGCAGTTTGGGGTGTTTGGGCCTTTTCTTCACCTTTGCTGCCATGGAGCCCCCACTGCCCTTGTTTCCCACATCCCCACAAACTGCCCTGCACTTCCCTGGGCACAGCCTCCTCCGGGCACCCAGCCAGGGCCCCCGGGGCAGGGGCCGTGTCCAGCCTGGCCCCCACAGGGGTGCCAGGACCCTGCCCACAGGATTACACCGGATCCCAACTCCTGCTCCCTGCTCTGTCCACCCAGAGCAGCTCTGCCCCATTTCTCCCCAGGACAAGCCCATAAATCTCCCTTTTCTCCCATCCACACTCATAGCAACGCTCCCTCCTTCAAGCCTGGAGAATTCATTCCTTTCCCCTCCCTACCGACTGGATTCCACCCATTTCCCAGGGAACTGATCCTTCATTGAGGAGCAGCTCAAACATGGAAGCTTCCTGTGGAACACTCGGGCTCTGTTCCACACAAAAGGCTTTTGTCCGGCTCCCAACGCGAGGACGGGCTCCGCGACCAACGACGACACCGGGCGTGTTTTTGTAAAAATTTTATTTGTCAAAGAAAAAAAAGCAATGGCCAATTGAAACCTACGTCATCTTTAACTCCAATTTTGGTCTTTAAATTTAGAGAAACGACTTATTTACTTTTTTTTTTTTAAACAAACCCCCCTTTTTCCCCTTTAAGGTTTACCATCTACTCGTGCTGAATCCTTCCAAGGAGATTGCTCCAGCGTACCTCTCCAGGTCCTCGCTTTGCTCCTTTTACCAAAAAAATGCAAAACTCCATCGTGCATCTTAAGGGCTCCAATCGTCAAAAATAGGAAAAAAATATCTTTGGAATAGCCAATTGAGTTGAATAAAAAAATCCACACGAATGCGGTTTGGTTGGGGCAGGAATCCACTCCTATGTTCCTGGTAATTTGATCCCGCTCCATGAATCCTTGTAATTCAGCCTCCCTATCCTATCCACATTATGATTTGAATCCAATGATCCAGCTCCAAGGATTGGGATCCAGTGAGCCCTCTCCAATCCAAACCTTTATAACCAGCAAAACCAAAAAAGAGGAGGCAAAAAGTTAGATACTGTAATGAAAAAATAGGATTCTGGGGAATGATCAGTTATGTTTGCCATCAATAAATTCAGATGTACAGTAATAACTATCAATTCCCCAAAACAAACTTTCCAATGGTGATGCTCAGATAATTTCTTTAGAAATGTTAATTACTATTTGGAGGAAACATTGTAAATATTTACAATATGTCAACTGGAAATGCCAACATACTCAGCGCATTGGTGGGTACGAGGTTTTGTGGTTGTAAAAAATGGTTTTACTCAACTGGAAAAGCTTTAACTGCTCGGTCTATCCACCTACTATGGAATGGCTGGACTACAGCTGCACTCCCAGCTGGAGGGAACGTTAACAATCGGTGTTTTCACACGGATCGTGAGTCAATCGTGAATTAGTCTGAGGGGGCAGGGCTGAGACTTAAATTATTCCCCGCTAGGTTTGCTATTTTTATTTTGCTTTCATTCTGGTACTTATAAAAATGCAACAGCCACGCTGTATCAGTCACACAGAGGACATGCAGATTTTAGCAGTATTGATATTATACTCTGATTGCAAGTTCTACTACAAGTGTAGGGACACCACGGACATGGACACTTGTAACCAAACGCTGCGGGACAAATGAACCAACGCTCCCCCCCGGCCCCGGGGACTCCTTTAGCAACCAGAATGGAGTAGAGAGTTACAAAAGCAGGGATCTGGCCACAACTGCCCCCCCAGCAAAGGAAGTTTTAAAGGAGAAGAGCAATGGCAGCCTGTGGTCGTGCCTGAAGCCACACGTGGGGACACGCAGGTGCTGGGCCTCAATTCCCCTGGCTCTCAGTATAAGGTCAATACTGCCAAGTTCATCTGTGACAATAGCACTTGGAGTCATACCATTGCCTCCATTATTGATCTGATCCTCCTCAATCCTCCTTTTGACAATCCTAAAATGATTGACATGTGCTCCACAATCCTTTAATCCAAAGCATTCTTAATCCATCTCTTCAGATATGTCTACAGAAAGACACACGAAAAGGCAAGATAAAATGTAAGATCCCCCAGAAGAGACAAGTTAGCCACAAACATCCCAACATCCCCAGCTCGTCTCGACCACAGCGGAACACTGAGACATTTACACAGCAATACCACAGCTCCAAGAATGTTGGTATTGAACTAGAACTAAACCAGAACAATCCTGACTGACAGCAATTAAAATACAATTTACCAAAGACAGGAGGGGAATGTCGGTGTCGAGGAGCAAATACTCACTAGGGATTTTACACAAGAATGCAATTCAACACTTCAGCCAATTCGAGTAAAACAGTTGGAATTAAAAAAAAAAAATATGAAAGACTGTACTAAGTAAAGGAAAACTGTGTACAACATGGGGTTCTACAAAAAGGTCGAAGCTAGAGTGATGTTTATGTACGAGATCGGGATCTGCTGTGGCGGGGAGAGTAGCGTGGAGATCCTCTGCTTCTTCTTGGGGAATAACTGCGGCTTCTGCTGTTGCTGCGACTACGGCTCCTGCTACGACTACGGCTGCGGGACCGGGATCTTCCATAGCTTGGGCTTCTTGGGCCATCAACTTTAACACGGATGTAGGCAGTTTCTCCCTATTGGACAGACAGAACTTTCGATTGAAACGTCGAGGCTTCAGGGCCATGTTTCAGGCATGCTGACAGACTGCAGACAGCGCTACTACGGCCGGGACAGACAGCAGAGCTTACACGTCTATGTCCAGCCTGACCACACACTTATTCAGCTGCTCCGTAACCAAACAACGACCACCACGCGTTCCTTACCTTCACATCCTACTGTTAAGCCCCTTGTATCCAATTCTGGCCAAAGAAAGTAAGTGTGATACCTACCTCGTGAGATCTAAATTTAGTGTTATCCAGCTTTCGCACAGCGTAGGTCATGTCTTCCTTCCGCACAAACTCCACGACACCAGTGCCATCTCGGAAAACATCAGCATAACATACATCACCTGCTTCACGCATGTGATCCTTTAAATCCTGCCAACTTCCACTTGGAGGCAGCCCTAGAGAAAAACCAAAACGGGGCTTTAAAACCGGATCAGAGCCTCACCCGCTGTATCACGGCGGCGGAGGAGAGGAGCGCTCACTCATCACTGCCCCCCTCCCACAGCTTTTTAAGGAGAAGCTGGCAGCAGCACCGCGCCCGCAGGACCCCGGGGGAGCACTCAGGCTGAGAAAGAGAGAGAGCAATGACTCACCCGAGACGATCACTCTGTACTCCGAGCGCCGGGACGGGGGGCCGTACCTGCCCCGGGGGGCTCCTCCCCCCCCGCCGCCGCCGCCTCCTCTGCCGGTGCCGCGGCCGCTCCGAGGGAACTCCACGCGGAGGCGATACCCATCGTAGTCGTAGCCGTCCCGCCCGTAGACGGCGTCCTCCGCGTCCCTGCGGGCGGCGCGGGGCGGGCGGTGAGCGCGGCCGCCGCACCGCCCGCCTTTGTTCCCGCTGCCCGCCCGCCTCTCCCCGCCCGCCAGGCCCCGTTAGCGCGGCCCGGCGCTCCGGGCGGGCACCGGCGGCTCCGGGGCTCTCACCTGGGGTCCTCAAACTCGACGAAGGCGAAGGGCGGGCCCCCGCGGCGGTTCTTCAGGTCGATGTCGCGGATGGCGCCGTACTTGTAGAACACGTCCTCGATGTCCTTGGTGCGGATGTCGGGGGGCAGGTTCCCCACGTAGATGCGGCAGTCGTTGTTGCCGGCCGGGCCGCGGATGACGCCGCCGCCGGACATGGCGAGGTCGGCAATGTTGGCGGCGGCGCGGGGCGGTGCGGGCGGCGCGGGGCGGCGGTGGCGGGGCCGGGCCGGGCTCTCGGGGCGCTCCTCACCTCCGCCGTCCGCCGCTTCAAAATGGCGCCCGCGGCTCCGCTCGCGCTGCCTCTGCGCGCACCGATCTCACCCCGGGACGCAGCACCGGCCGCAGCACCGCCCGCGCTCGCGGCGGGCCAGCGGAGCGCGCGCGCGCCTTCCGCCGCGCCCTCGCTCTTCCGCCCCGCGCCTGCGCGGCCCCGCCGCAAAGTAGTCCCTCGGTTCTTGCCGCCTCGGGGAGGCCGAGTCCGTGCGTGGGGCCGCAGCCGCGGGGCGCGAGGCCGCGGGAGCTCAGTTGTACCGTGGGGAGCCTCGCGGTCCTCGCGGCGGATGGAAGACGCTCCTCCCGGCGGCGACTTAAACGGCGGAGGCCGCGTGACGTCACGTCCGGTGCGGCGCCCCGCGCCTCTAGGCCCGGCCGGGGAGGGCGCGTCCCACAATGCCCCGCGCGGGACGGCGGGCGCGCTTGGCGCCAAGCGCGGGGCGGCTCCCACAATGCCCCGCGCGCGGGCGGCATGGCGCCGTCCCCGCCGTGCCCCTTCTGTGCCCCTTTGTGCCCGTTCCGTGCCCCCTCTGGCCCCGCCGTGTCCCCCGGCTGGCCCCGCCGTGCGCCGAGGGGCCGCGCTCAGTGCGCTGTCCCGCTGTGCCGTGCCGCGGGACCGGAGAAAAGCGCCGCGGCCTCTCCCGGGGGCAGGACCCAAAATGGCCGCCCGGGGCTGAGGGGGCGCGGAGCTCGCGCGTCTCCTCAGGGCTCGCATCTCCTGCCCTTGGGGCTTCCCGCCGGTGTTTTCCCGTTGCTGATCCCGTGCGATGGTTCTTGGGGCTCTTGCACCCAGCATTTGCATGGTGGGCTTGGGCAAAACAAACTTTAGGAATAGGCTGGACTTGGTGGCTCAATAAAAGCGGAGGAACAAAAAGCATTAAAAACTGAGGCAAAGTCGCATCCCGCCCTGGTAACATCTGAGAACACTGCTGAGGGCTGCGTGCTCCCGCTGAGGAATGTTCTGTACACTGCCTTTATGGAGGTTCAATGTAGGGTCAATGAAAAGCACACTCAACACAAAAAAGGGCATCCTGGGGAAGAAGCAGGATGAAAATACCCAAATGTGTTATGTTTATAAAACTGTAATTTGAATAAAGACACTTTAAAATAGCTGGAGTACTCTGCATTGTCACAAAGCCCTCAGAGAGGTGTTAAAGCAGTTCAGAGTGAGGAAGCACTCCCGTGGTAATACAAAAATTTGGTGCTGGAGAGGTTCAGCCCCTGAAACAACCGTGAGGGGTTAAAAGTTTGGAGTGTGGAGAAAAACCTTTTAGGCTGATGAGTTCATTAAGGGATTGTGAAAATGCCTCCTCCTGGAGCCCATGTGCTGCCCTCGTTTGTCAGACCTTAATGAAAATTGCATGTTCCTCTGGCAAACCAGCAGGGCTGGCAGGAAGGGTTTGCAGTGTGGCGTCAGCCCTGCCACAAGTGCTGCTGGCTTTTCTCCCCCTGAGGTGCAGCCCCAGGGGTTATCAGGAGGAGTGTCCCTGTTGGGTCACCCAGGGGTTAAATAACAGCACGGAGCCGTGAGGGAGCCCATCCCCAGGGGTTATCAGGAGGAGTGTCCCTGTTGGGTCACCCAGGGGTTAAATAACAGCAGCAGGGGTGAGGGAGCCCACCCTCACAGGAGGCAAAGGGTAAATTCCAGGCTGCCAGGGGGTGTTGAGCACCCGAGAGAGAGTTTTGGGTTTCACAGATCTCTCTGTAGTGGGACACAATGTGGGGAGCAGCCCCTGAGGGCCCAGCGTGGATCTGGTAACCCCCGGGGCTGATCTGGGGGAAATAACGGGCTTTTGAGATTATTTAACAAGCTGCTCACAGTTTAACAAGCTGCTCAGTTATCTGCCAGCTCAGCAGAAACACTTTTTGGAGTTCCCATCCCTGGAAGCCTGAGGAATGTCAGGGTTGGAGCTCAGTGTGACAGGGTGGTGGTGGGTCCAGGACTCCGCGATCCCCAGGACTTTTCCAGCCTGAGATTCAGGGATTCTGTGATCCCTGGAAATGTCCCAGGTTGGACGGGGCTTGGAGCAGCCTGGGGCACTGGAAGGTGTCCCTGCCCAGCCAGGGGGTGGCACTGGGTGGGCTTTAAGGCCCCTCACAACCCAAACCCTTCTGTGATATTTAAAAAAAGTCCCCTCCCCACAAAAAAAAAAAAAACAAAACAAAAAACAAAAACAAAACCCCAACAACCCAAAAAAAACCCACCAAAAAAACACCACCTCACAGAAACCAAAAAAAAACCAAAAAAAAACAAAACCAAAACAAAACACCAAACCCCCCCCCAACAACCCAAAAAAAAAAAAAAAAAAACCAAAAAAAAAAAAACACCTCACAAAGATCCTGATTATGCTTTTCCCAAGTGTAGGGGAAACTCCATCCCTTGCCAAGAAATCAGTGTCTATTTTCAAAAACTCATTAAAACCACTGAAAGTTATTCTTAAAGGCATCATAAACGAATGGTAAGTCTGCCTGCCTGGTAAAAACCCTGTTGCATAATTTCTTTTGTGTCTTAATAATCCTCGTAACTGCTTTAAATGATTCTCTTAATTACCTTAATGAAGTGTGTCTTTGTAGAAGTATTGGATGTTTTCTTCCTCATTACCTTCCTTAGGTCTGTGTTATCACTGGAGTGTTTAGTTGGATCTGCTGCACAATACTTATTTCTCAGACTCATTTTTGGCTTTCTAACAAAGCACATATGTGGTGAATTAATAAGTTATGTAGAAAATAAAGTACTGGGAAGGCAAAGGCAAATAATCTTGCTAAAAAAAAGAAGCCAACTACTGTAAAATGGCAAGTTTTTGTCCTCAAAATGGGAGCAATGGAATCCAAGGGAGAATAAAGCAAATATTACCCACATAAGATCATTGCTTATTGTTATTCCTGACGAAACCTGGGAAGCAGGAGGTTTCCCAAGCAGAGCTGCAGGGCTGGGGCTGTGGCCCAGGGCCTGTCATCGCCCAGCTCTGTCACAGAGAACCTGTTTGTCCCAACCCTTGCTGCAGAGCCATCCAGCTGGATTCGTCCTGACTGATCTTACTGTGTTGCAAAATAACAGTTCATCAAAGCCCAGATTGTTTGGGAGAAAAGGGTCGTTTTTTTAAGAGGCATCTGAAGTCATTTTCTTTTGGGAACTGAGCAATGAGCTGTCCAAACTTGCCATTTCCCTCCTGTGGCTGTCCTTTGGAATCTGCTGCTGCGGGGGTTTCCTTGGCATTCCACCAGGAACTTGAAACCACACCGGTTGTCTTTGGAGGTGAAATACAAAGCTGCTTTTTGGGTATGTTTCTCCATTTGAAATAGTGCTTCAAAGTGATCAAACTTACTGTTTTGCATGCAGGAAAAAGATGCAAAAATGCCAGTCTGACCCTTTCAGAGAGACTCTGAGCTTAAGATAAGACAAGGAAAGTGTGTGAAAGCTTGAAAAGAATTCCCATAGCAGTGGATGGTGACAGAGCTCGTTTTGTTGATGCAGATTTAACTGTAAGCAAAGAGATTTCCTCTGCACATGCTGGGGCATGTCTGGATGCAAACAGAAAACACAGCACACTGCCAGTGGGAATTTTTCCTGGAAGCCAGCCCAAAAGGACACACATGGGTGGAGACTTAAAGGAGAAAAGCCAGACGAGCAGAGGTAGCACCACCGGAATTCAAATTGTCCCAGGTGGATTGGGAATACTCACTTTTTAAATTTCCAAAATTTAAATTTAAAATTTAAATTTAAATGTCCTGCTGTTCTTCCTTTGTGAGAACAGCCACACCACAGAGGTGGCCCCACGATGTGCTCAGATCCAAGGTCCCTGGAGCAGAGTGACAGGATACAGGGATGAAGAATCAGTTAAATTGTGCACAATTATTTGTTGGGCTGTTAGCAATAAAAGGTTAATTTGAAAAAAAATTAAAAATAATAAAAATCATGGGTTTGCTGAGATTTCTGCTGTCTCGTTTTCACGTTACTTGGATTTGCAGTGATTCCCACATGCCAGCACACCATGGCTGGGCTGGGAGGGAAAGGGGCAGCAGTTAGCACAGAGCAGAAAGTTTCAACGAGCTCCCCCAATCCATTTTCATGGATTTATTTCCCCGGGAAGACGTTTCTGTTCATCCAGAGCTCTGCCATTGCTCCCTGCCTCCCGCTGTCACTGAATATCGTGGCAGCTGCTTGCATTGCTCTTCCCTCTCCCTGCCTGGTGGGATGCTCCAAGGCCTGACGAGGAGAGGGAGGAAAATGAATGCAAACTGTCAGTGTAAATAAACCTGCTAACATTTATTCCTGCTAGGGAATAAATAAACGGGAAGGAGCGAATCCATTTGGGTCGCTCATTTCAGAGGGAACCTCGTGGTTTGGCAGGGACTGGGCAGCGAGGGTTTTCCTGCAGCTGCTCCTTTTCCTTTTGCTGTTTTTATTTCCCGGTGCATTTTGCTGGAGCTGCCTCCTTTCCCCTCGAAGCATTCCCACCCTCCAGGTGTGTGGCACACAGCTGGCTGAGCCATCCACACCGGGGTCCAGTGAGGAGCCGCTGCCACCGTGCACGGGTGGCACAGCTCGGGGCTCACCAGCCCCTCTGGCACTTCCCAGCACTCAGTTCCAGCTGGGAGTGAGCAGGGCCATCCTGATCCAGGGAACTGAAACGCTGTTTGTCCATTAGAGGTATTGATCACTCTTATCTGGCGTGTGGCATCTGTCACCATCCCTGCCAGGCCACCGTGGGGCCAGCGGGAGCTGGGCACTTACACATCCCAGGGATGTCTCTGTGGGGGCCACGCCACCCAGCCCAGCCCTGGGAGCGTGCGTGGAGCTGGATCTCTTTGTTCTCCAAAAATAACCCAAATTTGCCAGGCCTGAGTGGTTTTTAAAAGGAGGTTTTCCATCAGCTTTCTGTGGAGAGCCGCTGGCAGCGCTGCTGATGTCGCTGCTCCCTCCCCGACTCGGGGCTTTCAGCACCACACGGCCCCTGTGGCATCAGTGTGGCTTTGCTGATTTTATTCAACACAAGCAACTGCAACGAGAGAGAAATGCATTAAGATTGGTTTCAAGCAGAATATTTTGAAATACAATAAAGTTTTTGGAGCTGTTTTGTGGGCGCTGTAACTTTATGTAAACACTGGAAGAGGCGAGGGACTGCGATAACCATGGGAAACAAAAACTCCCGGAGACCAGGGCGGGAGGGACACTGAGCCATATAGTTTTCCTGTCAGAGCTCAATGAAAGGCAAATAAACGAGGAAAAATAAACTGAAGGTTTACAAAAGGGCCAGCGTGGGAGCAGCCGCCAAGGTCCAGAGCAGTTTGCTGATCCCAGTGCCCAGGTACTGCTGGAAGGATTCTGCGCCCACTGCAAATCCTGTTCCACAGCATTTTATTATTCAGACATCCCTAATCTAGGAAACCTCGTGGTTCATATCCCACTAAGGATGCAAAGTAAGTTTGCAAAGTAAGTGCTTTTACATGAGCAGGTTAAAAGATGTGTCAGAAATTAGGAGTGGATCCCCAGCAGCGGCTGTTCCATGCTCTGCTCTGCAATGCAAAGGAAAAAACAATACCTTTTGATTTATGTATAATACTGGACTTGCTGTACCACTGTAGCCCAACTAAAACATGAAATAAAACCTTTTTTCCTTTTTCTAATAGGCCTTTTAGGTACAGTTTCTTGAGGGCAGTAAATAGGAATATCAGGCCTTTGTCAGCTGTGTCATTTACAGCATGAAAGATGGATACAAATTTGATCATTTCCCAAGAAGCATATTAATATTTTTATGCTCTGAAATACACATGAGAAAGAAAGGATGCATGGAGCAGAAGCTGCCTGGGATGAGGAGCCTGGGACAGCTGGGCTGGCAAGGGCAGGGAGCTGCAGCACCAGTAAAAGCTGCACTTGCTCCATGGGAACCAGTTAACCATAAATCCAAGGCTTTGGATAACGTCCTGGCATAGCGAGGACTTTACTGCTTCTTGGTTTGTCTTCCTGCTCCAGAGGGTTTCACCACACACACACACACACACACGTGTGGCATCCCCGTGAGGCGTTTTTGCTGTTAGCAGCAAACAATACCTGTGCTGTGGGGCTGAGGGTGAGCACAAAGCAGCGCCTCCCCTTCTGTGTGCTCCGAGAGCATCAATCTGCCAGCGAGCAGTTTTCCTCCTCCAGGGCTCATTTCTGTTTACTGTCCCCCTTTTCATTCCTCCTTATCCTCCCAAACTGATTGCATGCCTGCTTGGAGTTAAACACCAGCTGAGCACTGTGATGGTCTGGGGCTGAAGTGCCCCTGGGGACTGGTGGGACTGGAAGGAGCTGGAAATACATCTTCCAGACCCCCTACATTGATGGTTTACACTGAGGGCACGGCTTTGGGTGTCACTGGCATCCTCTGGCTTCTGGGTGCTCCATGGCAAAGCCAGGTGTGTGCTGGTGGCTGACCACAGGCTGGCCTGGATCCCAGCACAGGGCTCACCTGGATCCCAGCACAGGGCTCACCTGGATCCCAGCACTGGGGCTCACCTGGATCCCAGCACTGGGGCTCACCTGGGTCCCAGCACTGGGACTCACCTGGATCCCAGCACTGGGACTCACCTGGACCCCAGCACTGGGGCTCACCTGGATCCCAGCATGGGGGCAGAGCTGTCCCAGGGCACCGAGGGCTGTTCCCAAGGCCACGTGTCTGTGCAGAGCTGTGCTCTCCTCCCACGGATATTCCTGGGCCGTGGGACCTAAGCAGTTGCAACATTCCCGTAATAAAAACACCACCTTTGCAAGCTTTGGCAATGTTTGGCTGGAAGCCTCTGCTCTTTGCTGGCCATGAGTGCATTCCTGACACCTCTCCCTGCGTATCCACGATAACCATCTCCTCAGACCAGGATGGGGCTGGACCCTGCCCAGGAACTCCCACCCTGGGAATTGTCAAGCAGCAGCTCCAGATAGGAGTTTCCCTGGCTCATTCTGGAGATGCCAGGTGAGGGGGATATGGGCTGTGCTCCCCTCTCTCCCTGCTCCTGCCCTCGTGCCCTCGCTGAGCCTTGGGATTGTGCTGGCTCAGAGCAGTGCCCTGCACAAGGACAGCCCTTCCCTCTGCATTTCCAAGGCTGATTAAGCGGGAGGCAGAGTAGCCTTAAGCATTCCTCTAATTAAAACAAAATCCCTCATGGCCTCTTATATACAGACAGATATTACAGACCTGAGGGGTTGTATAAAATGTGTATTTATTGATCAGATCAAGTGTTGCAGCTCCTGCTGTAGAGAGAGCATCACCATGACCAGGCTGGCAAGGAGGGCAGGAGGGGGTTTGCCCCAGCCCAGGGCCAGCCCGTGAGCACTGCCTGCTGTGAATATATTTATACATGAATAAGTACATTTATGTACATTGAGATACACAGCTGCCCAGCTAGGCATCACTCCAACACCCATCCAGGTCTCCTGCTTTCCCAGGCTGGTCCCTGGGTATGCTTTGTGGAGTTGTACCACAGGGAGCTGTTTCTGAGCCCACTCAAATGGCTGGTTTTTGATTGCAGGAAGGCAAAAGCATTTCTGGTAAAGCCTCGGAGTGATTGAAGGATGGGACATACTTTCCAGGGAGAAGCAACCACTTGAAAGCTTTTGCAGCCTGAGATTTTGTGCTCAACAAGTTGCTCCAATTTGAAGCAGAATCCTAAGAAATGTGAGTGTGTGGCGGAAATGTCTGCAGGCCTGGATTAAAGCGGTGCTGGCAGATGAGGCTGTAGCTTCCACAAGACAAACATTACAGAAAAATAGTGTAAATACGGGGGATTCTATTTTTTTTCCTTCATTTTTCCCTCACTTGAGCCAGGAACTGCTAAAGCTTAAATAAATCATTGCAGAAGTGAGACTGACCTAAATTATTCTACATAGTGGAGACCTTGTCTCCTGCTTTTGGAGATTCTTGTATTTAAGCTGTGCCAGAACGGGGTTTAAGTTGTCTTTTCAGCAGTAGCTCCTTCCTACGCCCTGGGGAGCTCGGGGGAAGGTGTGAGATAGGCTGGTGTGTGCCAGCAAGGCTGCTGGGGAGGCAAAGCCACCAGCTCACACACGGCGGCAGAGCCAGGAGGGATTTTTGGTGCCACACCATCCCGTGCTCGGTGCTGGCAGCTTTCCCTGCCCTGTGTGGGGTGTCGCTGTGCCGGGCTCCGCTTGTTCCCAGTGAACACGCAGTCCAGTGCCTAATTAAGTCACGCATGTGTGTCTAATCAGGGAATGCACATAATTTGCATGTGAGCACCGAGGAGGTCATGCATCAGCATCCAGACTGACCGCAGAGGCTCACACTTGGAGCTCACAGAGGTGCAGGCTGTTCCTGCAGGGAAGCAGGGCCAGCACGTCCGTGGGTGGCTCATCCGTGCCCGTGAGCCCTGATCAGGGCATGCATGAGCACCCGGGCAGGCCACGCATGAGCGCCCGCTCCTTGGCATCCAAATGCCCCATTAGCCTGTGCATGACTGCTCAATCATTTCATGCATGAGCACTAAGGGTTTACACATGGTTTCCCAGTAGGTTCACTGGTGAGCACCCAGTGTGCTCCCAGAGCAGGGACTCCCTGGGGACTGGAAGGAGGAGCAGGGAGCGTGGCAGAGTGGAGGGAGAGCAGCACGGGGACGTGGCTGATGTGGGGCAGGAGGAACCCCCACCCTGCAGCCAGCCCAAAGCCACCGTCATGTGTTGGCACCTCCCAGCTCCTCTGACGGCAGCACCGTGCTCTGTGTGACCACAGGAACCCAGCTTTGGCAAGTGCTGTGGCTCACAAGAGGGTGGAGTCAATCATCACAACAGCCCTTCCAGCCTTAAAAATGTAGGAAGCCTTTGATGTGCAGGCAGGATGCCTTGCAGATAAACCGCGTGTGGTGTAGGGCTTGTGCTGGAGCACCAGCCCCAGGAAGCACAGAAAATGTAGAAACTCAGAGTAAAATTGCCCATCGTCCTGGCCCTGGCCCTGCAGGCACCGAGTCTGTGTCCCCAACCCTGCACCTTGGTCAGCCCAGAGCCCCCTGTGGGAGTGAAGCCACAAGGCACAGTCACAGAGCACGTGGCTTTGATGTGACCTTTCCTTCAGTGTTTATGTGGTCTCCAAACCCGTTTTTCTGTTCAGGAGAGATCAGATTAAAGGGAGTTGCCAGCCCTCAGTGCATCCTGGGCTGGGGTGGTGGGAGCTGGGAGCAGAGGGCTGGGTGGCTTCTCAGCCCTCGTCCCCCTGCATGCACTGAGGCAGTTCTTACATCCCTGTGCTCATACAACCCTGGCGAGATTCCAGAGAGACGTCCTTATTTATGGATCCTGCATGAACTGCACACCGCGAGTCACTCACACAAACTTGCAGGGAGCAGCTGACCTGAATCCATATTAATGAGGCTCACAAGTCGTGGAGTGTTTTCTCTCATGCCTGTGGGATGGCAGGAACGCGCTGCCTTGTGGCACGCAGGGTTTAGACAAAAAGCCGTCTATAGCCTGTCACATTTTGGAGCCCGTTTGCCTTGGAGATGAGCCCGGGCTGCCCTGCTGTGGTGCCACGCTGCCTCTGCCCCGGGACAGACCTGGGGAGATGAGGAGCCATGGCTCCCTGCACGCTGGAGCCAGGGAAGGGCCGGGCTGGCTTTGGGGTTTCACAGCCCCGGTGTGTGATGCTGCTGGGAAGTGTGGGATCTGGTCCCACAGAGGAGCATTTCTCCTGGGCAGGGACACCTCAGCCTCTGCAGCCACTGCCCGGCTGCTTCCACAGCAGTTACAGGGAGGCACACACTCTTCCCAGCTGGGAAACCTGGGGGACAGTCCAGCTCTGGTCTTCCTGCACTCTGGTCTCATGCTGGGATGAAAGCCTTTGCAGATCCGGCAGTAATCCAGGGGACTTGGGGCTGCTCTTGCTGTTAAAGGACCACTCATGGTGTCCAAACCCTCCACATCAGCGGTGGCAGCTCCCGCGGGAGGTTTTAGAGCCTTTCCTTTTACAGGGCTTTTTCTTTTTCCACAGGATTTATCCAGGTTCAATAGCAGGGATTCAGGGAGATAATAACGTACATTAACCAGGGCCTGGAAACTGCTTTGCAAACAAGATTGATCAAAGCAGCCCAGGATGGAGAACAAACCCTCCGGAATGTGCTTTGCAAAACACTTGCCAAAACAATTGAAACCTGGTAAAAAAATAACACATTGGGCAGCCCTGGGGGCTGTGCCAGGGAGGGCCCCAGCAGCCAGAGCAAGGGCTCTTGTGGATTTGATGAAGTGGCCAAAGCCCCCTTGGGATGGAGCAGCAGCCCTGCTCCAGGGTGCCCACACCCTCCATTCCACCCCAGAGGGGAATTAATAGAAGGTGCTTTACTGCTGCTGTTGTTTTTATTGATTATTGGCAAAGAGAGTGACTGATGGTGGAGTCTAGAGAAAGGACAGGAGCAGAGGTGCAGGAGACACGTGGGAGGAGAGAGGGAAGGAATTCCTGCAAGGACAGGAGATGAAGGTGACATTTCAGCCAGTGTCTGCTGTGGATCTGTGCTATAAAGTAAGTCAGTGTGCCACGTCCATGGCAGGGCAGAGCAGAAATAATGGGCTGAGTCATATCAAAGTGAGTTTAGGTTAAATAGGAACAATTTCCTGTGGGGGATATTTCTACAGAGGTACAGCATGGAAGTAGAGCTGGTGGAAGAAATGCTGCTACACTCACACTGTCAGCCCTGCATTTGGATCTCAGACCTCTGCATTTCTTGTGGCAGATGGGCATAAAGTGTGTGTTTTTTTAACTTGTAATCGCCTGGGATTGTAAACACATCCCAGGGGAAGCATGTGGCCACGGGGCAGGAGGAGCACAGCCTTAGATGGCAAACTGCTTCTCACGCCTTTTCCTGTGAATCTCTGGGAAGTGCTTTATATAGTCCACTCAGAGGAATTTATAAACAACTACCTTTTGTCACTCTTCAGGAATGCATCTCCCTCCTCAATCCTCCAAGCACTTTCTTTGTCAAGGCCACACTCCTTACACTGGAAGGAGCAGGACTGAGCCAGGCAGGAGCAGGGCTCCTCAGCTTCCTCTTGCTGCAGATGCTTTGGGAGGAGGCAGGATGTAACTGGGATAGGGTTACACTGGGATTATAGAGCAGCCACCAGCTCTGGAGCCAGCCCTGGGGACTGTAGACTGTCACCACTTGGGTTCAGGGCCACTCCTTGACACCTAGTCCCTTTGCTCCTAAAGGCAGCTGCCTCCTGCCCTGGGTTGAAGGTACCCACAGGCTGCTCCAGGACAGGAGGGAGACAAGTGCTGGTTCTGCACTGGGAAAACACCAGGAGGTCCACATGCTGTGACTCCTGGGGATGTCCTGTGCAGGGTTAAAAGTTTGACTTGATCCCCGTGGGTCTCATCCAACTCAGAGTATTCCGTGATGGGAGCCCTCGTGGCAAAGCCAGGGGCTTGCATAGACAGGATGAGCATCGCCCAGCAGCCTCTGGCCCTAAAACCTGCTGAGCCCCACAGCTGCCCTGCCTGAGCCCAGCCCTGAGAGCAGAGCACAAACCTCCCTGCGAGCGAGCGGCGGCTCCGCTCCAAGCTGTGCCCGCCCGGTCTGGAGAGCTCGTGAAGCACACACAGGGCTCAGATGTGCTGCCTCAACAGAGCCTCGGCACGGCTATAAATAGCCCAGCCAGGCGCGGAGCAGCGAACCTGAGCGCGGCCGGCTGCCCTGTGGGGACGCGTGGGGACGGCCGGCTCCTGTCTGCAGCACGGCCCTGGGGGCTGGCTCTGCTCGGGCAGGCCGAGACACTGTCACCTGCCCGGGCACGGCCCTGTCCCCCCGTGCTCCCACAGCTCCTTCAGCCTCAGTGCCGGGCACTGCAGTGCTCATTCATCCTCACTTCGCTTTCTGCGCCTGACTTCTCTCTTAAAGCAGCTCTGGACCCATTAAGGAACAGTAAATATTTTATTTGCTGTTGGAGTTCTGACCAGTGTCTCAGAGGCTACAAAGGTCACAGTAGGAAATATCTATTTCATTAGCAAACGGGATGGGCCCATCCTGGGGCTGCTGGCTCGCGGAGTGAACCCAGCCTGTCCCCTGGGTGCTGTTACCAGCTGGAAGCTTGTCTCCATTCAGCAATCAAGTCAGGGAGGTTTCAGGACCTGGAGTGGTTTTCTTGGTTCTCAAGGCTACGCAGGCAATTAAAACTGGTCTTATTAAGAGGCAGCTGAGCCCGGGCAGCGCTGTGTCCCTCTCACTGTTCAGGCACTGCAGCGTGGGAACGGGGACAGCACAGGCATCAGGATTTTCTGTTTTGCTGGGCTTTTCTTCAGGTAGCTCCTGCACAGGGCTTCTTGGCACTGCTGCTCAAGTGAAATGGAGCAACCAAAACGGGAGCTGGCTGGCGGCCAGCCCGGCAGCCGGGGGGGCAGGTGCGTGCCTGGAGCATGGCTATCGAGGGCAGGAGCCCCGTGGGGGACAGCCAGGTGGCTGAAGTGACAGGGTCACAGGCGTTTGAGGACCCCTGTGCAGGAGAGCCGAGCGTGCGAGGCACCGCGGTCACACCTGTGTGCCAGGGTCTGGCCGGGCTGCGTCCCTCACTGCTGGCCCCAGCACAGGCTGCTGGGAGCTCGTGAGTGAACAGAGGGGTTTCATTCTGCCCTCTCGGCTTTGCGTGTCTGTGGAACACTGCTTGTTCTCGGGGTGAATGGACGATGAAGCAAAAAACAGCCCCATGTCCCCCCAGCCTCTGGGTGCGCGGGGACAATTCTCGGCAGCGCAGTTTGGGATCCCAGGTTTGGGATTTTATCAGCTTTCCCACACAAAACAAGGCTGGCAGGAAAAGGGGCTGGCAGGATGCCCTGAGACATCCCAGGGGAAAAGCAGTAACTCCCACAGGATGTGGGGCTGGCAGTTTAGGGAAAGCTGGTGGTTCCCAGACTTTGCTGGGCATTCCCCAAGCTTTGCTCCCTGTAAGAAAACCCCAGGAAACACTGGAGCACTTTTGATGTGTTCAGGAGGGAGAAATGTGTCTGTGGAGATGCTGAGTCCTATGGGGGACACTGAGCACCTGCCTGCTGTGACCTGAAAACCTGGACATTTGGGGTATGTCTGCAGCTCCAGGGAACATGGGTCTGTCCCAAATGGGGTGCAAGCAGCCTCAGGGACTTTTCTCAAATCCTTCTCTCCCCTTAGTGCCTTCCACCTGTCTGTGCCACTGTGGGAGGACATCACAAGACTCAGGAGATCCATCAACACCATAGGTTGCAGATCTCAGGTGAAAGGTGCCACTGAGGTGCCAAGCTGCAACTCATCACCAAGACAGGACTATATTTGACTCAGGCTGAGCCCTCTGACCGAGAACACTGCTGTGTGACCCAACCCAGTGAGCTCGTCTTAGAAGGGTTCAGGCTCCCGCCGGGGATCGGAGTCCCCAAGGCAGAGCGGACCCCCGCAGAAGACCCCCTAGGGCAACAAAGGTCCCTCTAGGGATCAGCCGCTCCCGGGATCAGGCTGTTTCACGGGGATGGGGGGAGAAGGCGCGGAGCCCTCAGGCACCACCGGCCCCTCACACCCGCCCGGGCCCCTCACGGCCCCTCACGGCGCCCCCGCCCCCCCGGCCCCGCCCCGCCGCGCGCCGCCCCGCGGCATTGTGGGATGAAACAGGATGTAGGCTGCAGCGGGCGGGGCGGTATTTGAGAGCGGCGCGGCGCCGGGGCGCAGAGCGCGCGGGGCGCCGAGCGGAGCGGAGCGGGCTGAGGCAGCGCGGCCGGGCCTCCTCACACCTCCTTCTCCTCGGTGCCGTGCCTCGCCCTCCCGGGGTGGCCCTGTCACTGTGAAGGTGAGCGATGTCTCCGCTGGGATGTGGGGCTCCGAGCCTCGCCCCGACACCGGTCGCTCCGTGTGCGGGGTGGCGGCGGGGCCTCCCCGAGGGCGGAGGTCGCTGCCGTGGCCGGGCGCGACCGGCTGTTGGGGAGCGATGGGAACCCGCCCCTCCCTAGGGGGCCGCGCGGCTGCGGAGCCGGTCCCGCTCCAGGCAAGGTCACCGCGGCCTCGGGCGCCCCCGGAGCTCCCCCCGTGAAGGTCACGCAGGGCTCCGGCTCCCGGGAGCCCTGCGGGGGAAGGGGCTGTGCCGCACCCCCTCCCAGGGCCCTTTTGGGCCAAGGTGGTGGATGCGGTTCGTGCAGGGGGTGGGCCCCGTCCCCAGTCGCGAAATCCACTCTGTCCTGGTGGTGGAGCGGTGGGTGCTGGGCTTGGGCCCCGTTCCGAGCCGGGGGATCTGTGCTGCCCTGGCGGGGAAGTGATGGGTGCTCCCATCCTCGCGATCCGTGCTGCCCTCATGGGGGAGGTGGTGGATGCTGGGCTTCAGCCCCATCTCACTTCTAGGGTTCTGTCCTGCCCGGAGAGGGAAAGAGTGGTTACCAGGGGGCTTATGTCTCATGCTCTTCCCAAAGCCCCAGCTTGTCCTGCTGGAGTCCTGGGCTTCAATGTACAAGTAAGACTTACCCTACCCTGGTAAGAAGAGGGTAGGGTGCTGCCTTGGGCCTGATTCCCTTCCAGGGCCTCATGCTGCCCTGGAGTGGCAGCTGGGGCTGTGGTCTTCCTCCTCACAGACCACATCCTGCCCTTGGGGAGAAGGGGTGGCTGCTGGAGCTGCAATGTTACCCCTTCCTAGGCCCATCATGCCCTGAGATGAGTGCTGGGGCTTTGTGGCTTTCCTCAAAGAGGGCCAGATTGGGTGGCAAGACCCTGAGAGCACCTGTGATCCCGTGGTTTAGGGTTGTGCTGTGTCTGTGCTGCTGCTGCGGGCTGCCTCGTGGGGAGGGGTCCCTGTAACCCCCCAGGGAGTGAGCAGAGCCTGGGGCCCTGCTCTGGTGCTCAGGTGGGTGCAGGGTGTGACACTCCTGTGGCAGGTGCAGCAGCACAGCCACTGCCAGCCCCTATTGAGTTTGACCGTGGGGGATGCTGTGCCCTGGAGCAGTGCAGGGAAGGCCTCCTGGCCAGCGTGTGCAGCCCTGCTGAAGGATAATCATTTTTCCTCTGGCGCTGTCGCCCGCGGCAGCCCAGGCCTGCACTGGGATGCTCCTCACCTAGACAATGAGGAGGGAAGGTGCCTTTTGCAGGTCACACTGTGCCTGGTTATGCAATGGCAGGTGCCCTCTGAACTCTGTGAGCAGTGCAGGTGTGTGAAGGCCTGGTGTGTGTCAGGCCTTGCTTGCTCTCTTTCCCTAAAGAAGCTTTTCTGGAAGAATGACCCACAAGTGGATTTCTGTTGCTTCCTTCTTCCTGTGGACTGGACACCCAGAAGACTTTTCCAAGGGATGGTCAGATTCCTGGGTGGTGCATCCAGATCTCCAGGGCTGTTCTGAGCTGGGCCTTCTCTTCCCTCAGCTTCTGGGCTGCAGGCAAAGGCCTGCTGGCTGAAACCACGGCATGGAAAGGAGCAAACAGCCGGGAAGTGGCTCTCGCAGGGCTGTGATGGGGGCATGTGCTCTCTGTTGGCAGTGCAGCTCAGTTCCTGTCATTCCTCCTGATGCTCTTGGTGTGTGTTAATAGCAGTGCTCTATTAAACACTATATCTAAACTGTATAAATTAAGGTGGCAATAGAAGTCTTCAAGTGCAGGCAGAGGGAAGAATTGAAGTATTGTAATCAGAGGGCTGCAATTATGTAACCGGATTCTCTTTCTCTCTGGGTAGCAAGCTCCTTTAATTGCTGTAACAAAGCTACTCCTTCAGTTTTCTGGGGCTCTTCCAGGAAGTGATCATTGCAGCAGATTTTTTTCACTCCACAGCAGAGCTAAAAATGTGTAGTTTCACTGTTTCAAAACACACTTGGTAGTATCACTCAAGACTTAGAGTGCTGTAAAAGGATTTAGGAAACTTAATGGTGCTCTGCAGGCTTAATTGGAGGTACTCCTTGCCATTAAGAAGCTTATTCCCACAAAGTTTTAATGTGCTGGGGTAAGAGCTGCTGCAAGGTGAGCAGCTGGATCCCCAGGTAACGTGTACCTCCCCAGGCCTTGAGTGAGGAATGGGAATGAGGGCTGTGGTGCTCAGAGCAGGCCTGCATGGTGGGCCTTCTCCAGGGCTTGAAGAAATAGTGCAGTGTTGGGATCATGAAATCCCAGTTTCCTAGGATAATAGGAACTGTGCTGGACACCTCCCTGGAAAGGCCGTGTCAGATCTAATGGCTGCAGTGGCTGGTACAAGACAGTTTAATTTTGAGAGCAAAGGGGGCTCTCACCTCGCTCCAGGACAAGTCTGGGACTGCAGGAGCATGCTGGGTTTGGCACCTGTGTTGTGGTTCCCAGTTGAGGAGGGGGTAGGAGAGGGAGAGCTCTGCCAAGCTCTGTCTCTGTGGTGGGACCTGCTGCTCCTGCCCTGTTTCCAGGCTGCAGTGTGGTGGTAACCTGCTTCTGGCTCATCAGGCTGGCTCTGCCCCGTGGGAACAGCTCAAGGCTGGGTTTCACGGCAGAGCAGCAGGGAAGTGAAGGTGTGATGATGGCTGAATGTGGGACAAGGCTCCTTCCAGGCTAAACTAGCAGCAGGAGCTGTGACACCTGGGATGGGGTAGAATAAAAGCACTGCTGCTGTGAATGTGCTTCCTGAGCCTCTGTGTCCGTGGCACACAGTCTGGGATCTGTTGCTTGCAAGGCTCTGAGCAGGGGATGTTCCAAAACACTGGCACACCTAGATCCAAACTTGGTGTAGCCCACTGATGTGCAGGAGGGCTGTGGCTCTCTGCAGATCCCGTCTCCTCCCACACAGAAGCTTTTCCTGTGTGTGCTGATGCTGGACTACCTCTGATCTAACGTCCTGCCGGTGCTCCGGCTGTGAGGGGCACCTTGGCCTGGGGCTGCCGTAGACAACCCCAGGAACTCTCTGTGGCCATAGCTGGGGTTTGTGCTACCGCCTGGTGACGCAGCCTGCACAGAAAGGACAACCTCTGATGCACAGGAGGCGTCTCCTGTTGGGGAAGGGATTAAAGGAATCTATGTTCTGCCTTAGGTTCACCATGTCTGACAGAAAGGCTGTGATCAAGAATGCGGACATGTCCGAGGACATGCAGCAGGACGCTGTAGACTGTGCTACACAGGCCATGGAGAAGTACAACATAGAAAAGGACATTGCAGCATATATCAAGAAGGTAACTCCGGGATGAGGGTGCTGTGCTGGCTGCGACTTCCCAAAGCTCCTGAGTCTGTCAGGAGCTGAGTGGCTGAGGCTTCATGCTTGCGTGCTGGGAGGGAGAAGATACTTGGCTTCTTGGCTGCTTTACTGCTGTTTTCAAGAGGATGGAGTGACTTCTCCAAGGTCAGGGGAGGGCTGTGGCAGAGCTCTGGCAGGCTCTGAGCAAACTGCAAGTGCTGTCCCTCAGGATTTGCCAGCCTGGAAAGGGCTGGCAGCTGCCCCTGCTTAGGACTTGCTCCACAGACCTGCAGCACCAGTGCAGGTGGGATCAGCCCTCTGTTTCCCTTGGTGGGCAGCAGTGCAGGTGTGGTTCTGGGATGGGCCTTGTGCTGCCTGCTGGGGCTGTGGATCTGCTGTGTTAGAAACAGTGCAGGCAGCTGCCCTGGCTGGTGAAGAGCTTCTCTCCCCATTTGCAGGAGCCTGTTAATTGAGTCTCATGCTTGATGATGGCACCTGGGGAGCTGTTGGTTCCCCCTATGGCAGCTTCTCAGAATGGTCAGGAGAAGTGCTCTTGGAGGAGGGAAATCTTATTTCAGAGGCAGGGAAGCCCTGGCACCTGGGCTGGTGTTTGGGCCTTGCTTGTAATCTAAGCTTGAAGGCAAAGGATTCAAAGGTGTCTCCTGACTTCTCAGATCACTTTGAGGCATGACTTAGCTCTAAGTGCTCGGGGCAATGCAGCCTGTAAAGTGAGGGAGTGCAACAGAAGGCATCCAAAAAGAACTTGGCCTTTATTTCATGAGAGTGTGTTGGGAGGAGGGAAGCAATTTGATGCACCTTCGTGCTCTGGCAAGAAAGCCTCTTCCTCACTTCAAAGGTTACCTGCAAACAGCTCAAACTCTTCTGCTGTCTGAGAACTAGAACTGGCTTTAATCTTGGATGTTGAGTCTGTTCTTCTGGCTCTGTCTCAGGGGAGGGAAGGATGTTCTTGGGAGTCTTGTGTTAATTAGAGGGAGGAAAATGGTCTTTAACCCTATCCTGCCTGTGAAGTAGGAGAAGACTGTTGAACCAGGATTCAGCTTGCTTACCTCTGACCTCTTGGGTCTTTGCTCTTGGCCTGTGTATCTTCCTGCTCATTTTCAGCGTGGATTTTCTCCCCTTTGTGTACAAGAGTCCCAAATAGCAGAAGCCAGGCTTTTGTTCCTTCCTTTTTTTAGGTGACCTTTAAGCTCAGATGCCTTGCTGGAGCAGACATGCCAAAACCTTTTTTATTTTTTGTGAGTGGGTTTGGAATGGGAGAGAATTATTCCCCTGATTAGCCTACACACAGGGCTATACCAAGGAGAGCCCTTGCATCTGCTCCTCCTGCCCAGGGCTGATGGTGCTCCAAGGCTTAGAAGATGTTTTGCTTGTGTTGAATCCTTCAAACAATCCAGTGCAGAGGTTTGGTTGCTTAATTTAATAGTGTCTTGCAGTGGGGTATCTCAAGATGCTGCAGGTGGGACGAGAGGTGATAGTGTGTGAACAGAACCAGCTCAGAATTTGTGCTTAGAACTATTTTGATGTGGGCTTTCTTGGCCTTAATGCCTCTCTTCTCTTTCTTCAGGAATTTGACAAGAAATACAACCCAACTTGGCACTGCATTGTTGGCAGAAACTTTGGCAGCTATGTAACACATGAGACAAAGCACTTCATCTATTTTTACTTGGGTCAGGTTGCAATTCTTCTCTTCAAGTCTGGATAGGAAGTAGGAGCGATTGAAATTTGGACTGTAATGCACTGATGGCTGAAGCCACGACTCCCTCTAACATGGCTATGCCGCTGCATGGACTGTATACTATATTTAATGTGTATATGTTGCAGTAAAAATCTACATCTGTTTAGTTGCCTGGGAAGAAGGCGGCATTTTTTTGTTACTGCTTTTTTTGGTTGTATTGCACTAGGAAACCTGTAAATGCTTAAACAATGGCCTTTACGTGGGAAGAAATAAAACTATTCCACAGCAGCTCCCTCACTGGTAACTCCTTCTTTGAGGCTGGGAAAACTTTTTTGGGCAGGCCAAAAGCCCCAGACTTCCTTACTGAGTCCTGTTAGACTGTTAATCTTGCAAAGAGGAGCAAAGCCAGTGTGAGCCTCTGTCCCACCCTGCAGACTGTAGAGAGCTGGCTCTCCCAGTACCCTCGGGGCAGGTCCTAGACCTTCCCTGAAAGCTGGTGGGGTGGCTCTGGGTGACGTGGCTTCCACACCCAAGGTGATCTCCACCTTTGACTGTGATACAGGCTTGCAGCTGGCACCCCTTGGTGTTCTTGCTCAGTGCCCTTCGCTGTATTTTTGGCTCTGCTGAAACATTGACCTAGACTCGAGTAAGCAATTCAGCGTGGTCTAGAAGGCTTCAAAACCAGCCCCTGAGTTCCTGCTTGTTGCAGAAAGCAGCAATCCTGTGGCTGAAGTCTTTAGACCTCCATCCCGAGTCTGAAGCCACGTGGCCCGGCCCCGCAATGGAGTAGGATATCAAATTGGTGACTACTGACAACAGCTCGATTCGGCATGTTTGTAGCCAGTTGTCTCAACACTGCCTTAACTTGATGCTCTCCTTAAAGCAAGCTAGTCGTGTGGAAGACTTGTAAGTGGCCACTGTCTTTTTTTCTTTTTTTTTCTTTTCTTTCATTTTCTGTAGCTAATAAGCTATTTCCCTGTCTCTTTTTTTCTTTTTTTTTCTTTTCTTTTATTTTCTGTAGCTAATAAGCTATTTCTGGAGGATTGTCCTCTATGTTCTGATATCTGCTTTTGTTCTTAAAGCACAGTACCAAGAAGTTAAATTTACATGTGATGTTTGTGTGAAGGAAACTCATGTGACATCTGCTTCAAAGGCAGACAAATGTCTTGGTCTCCAATAGGTTCAGCAGTGATGTTGTCTTAGTACGTACTGACTTGGGATTACACTGCAGGAAGTTCTGACCTGGGTGTGCACAAATGCTGTGTGATGGCAAATAAATCCCTGGTGCTTGTTATAAGCTCTAATTACTGGTTTGCTGACTAATGCCTTGGCAATACCACTGGGCTGATGAGCCCAGCTTGTGTCTCTGAGATGAATTTGGTGTTGGGAATAAATCATTGCTGAGGGCAAAGGGCACAGTGAGGGGAGCTCTTTGTGAAATGATTTGGTGACCCAGGTTGATGACTTCCTGAAGTAAAAGTCCTTCTTGTCTCTGTGCAAAATCCAAAGTATGCCTAATTTTGTATTATGGATAGAACAATGTTGTAACTAGAAAGAATGTAGCTGTCATAAATTCATGTTGATGGAAATGTCTGCACTGGGATAATGTGCCTTGGACTGTCTGGGGCACTCGTGTGGTCTTGTCTCTTCAGAACTCCACTCTGGGTCTGAAAGGAGAATGTTTTGGGTTTGTTTTTTTCCAAGCATGAGTCTAATGTGAAATCTGTTCACAGTCTCTCGTGGAGCAAGATCTGTTCCCTTCATAACTGCAATTGCTCAAATACCATTTATTTTTTTTTCAAACATTAAAGGTGAATTGACACATTTAAACAGCCTCTGGTTTCTTCTTCCTTAGCAGCTTTCCTGAGCAAAGCCTGTCCTTGTCCAGAGAGGGTGAGCAGTGATTTCTCTGTCCTGGAAGATGCTGATGACCCAAAGAAGGCGAGGCAGGGAGGTAGAAATGACCAGAGGAGCTTAGGTGGCCCCTCTGTGCTGGTGCTGACCTCCAGCTCGGCTCAAAGGCTGAGCCAGAGGGGAGGCATTGAGGGAATTGTGTCCTGCTGCACCCTGATGGGATGCTCTGTGCCAGGTAACCTGGATCTCAATGGCTGGGAGCTGACCTCTTAATGGCTTCAGGCAGCCCGGGGGTGGTACAGCAGCTTCCTGCACGGGAAGGTGTCTCCCTGCTTCCCAGGAAAGCAGGTTTTCCCTTCAGTTCCTCCCTGTGCTGGAGGGAAAGCTGAGATCTGAATCTGATGTGTTTAAAGCCTCTCACGGCGCGGGGGCTGTGGGCTTGCCCTTAAACAACCCCCTCAGCTTGTTATCTTGCTCCCCATGCAGCCTAACTGCGGGGCTGTGGCCTGGGTGGTATTTTGGAAAAGCTGTGGGCTCTTGCCAAGCACGGCAGTGTAACAGCTCTGCTGTGGCACAGTAACAGCAGCGTGAGCAGCGTGACTCAGCCGCAGGCAGCAGCTCGGCTGTCACACACGGGCCATCTGCTGAGCCTGCACCTGCCACTGCCCCAGAGCAGGGGTGGTTTCTACTTTAGGGGAGCTGCCAGTGATGCTCTTTTCTCGGTAGTCCCAGCCTTTTAGGTGGAAGTGGAATTGCTGGTGCAATTTGAGTGCCAGCTGGGCTGTGCTGGGGCTCTGCATTCCAGGCCTGGCTCAGGCTGGGTTAATACTGGCTCCAAGGAAGTGTGCAGCCCTGTGGGGCTGGGCTGGTCAAGCCCCCTCTGTGCACAGGGCCCTCAGACAAAGCAAGAGGCAGAGAAACTGGATCTTGAACCCCAGCTGCAGTACAGGAGGCTGCTGATCCAAACCTCAGGTGAAATGCTTTTGTAGCCTGAGTTTCATCTGGGAAATCCCCATTTCAGCCATGTGTCCAGGGGCTGTGGTACTGCTGGAGATCCATCTCTGCTGGGATGGGGAGGCCCTGCCAGGGCTGGAGGATGGTGTGCCCTGGAGCTGACACACACCAGTGCAAAGCGGCCTTGGTGCTGCCTTGCATGGGTCTCTGCAGCAGGAGTCCTGCTTCAGGCTGAGGAGAGGAGCTGTTGCTCACATCTTCAGGAACTAGACAGTGAAACAGAGCAGTCTTTCCCCTAAACCATCTTCCTTGCAGCACTGGGGGCCTGGAAAACACAAACTGCCTGAATTTGAGCAGTGCTGAATTTGATCACAGAGCTGTGTCCCACTTACCCCCCTCCCACCCCCCAGCAGCTGACAAGGTCTTGGCTTTGACTTTTTCCATTGCTGGGCTCCACTTTGTCTCCAGTTTCCACCAGGGACAGGTGTCCTGGATGATGCCTCGGAGCATTAACTGTTTCCATGCTGGAGAAACCAACGGCATTCCCGGGATGGCTGCTCAGTTTCAAGCTGTTTGGAAACATCTGGATCTGGGACACGGACTGGAAGGTATGTATCTGCAGGGGGATCATCTGGAGAAAGAAACTGCTTCCAGATGTGTTTGGGAAAAATGCTATTGAAATGCAAACTCAGTTTATGTTGTGCTGCCTCACAAACACTCAAAGTGCCTGGGTGCAGGGGAGGGACTGAGGCTGCTGCTGTGGGTGAGCTCTGGCTGCAGATGTGCCTGCAGATGTGCATTAGCTGCAGGGAACCTTGTGGTTTGTGGCTGGTGAGAGTGTCACATTGTTTTCTCTCTTGCCATGCAAGTCATTCAATTCCTCATGTAGAGTATTTCTTCCAGATGTGGAAGTGCCTTACAAAAGCAGGGCTGTGTGGCACTGGAGAGCAGAGAGGCTGGGGAGCTGTGCTCTGTGGGTATCACACTGCCTGGGATCCACTCTTCTGCAGAATGAGCACTGTGTAGAGCCATGGGAGGTGTCAGTCCATCTCCCTGCCTGCCTGGCACCATGTTCTTCCCCTTCTCTGTGGCCACCTGGGACTCTGGAAAGGGACAAGTGGCAGCTAGGCCTGGGAGTTGCACACTGCTCCCGTGGGAACACCCAGGCTGCAGGTCAGGGCTGTCCTCTCCCAGCCAGCCTGCAGCATTGCTGCTGCAGTGTTGTGCTCCAGGCACGTGGAAGCAGAGCCTGTGGCTGCAAATCCCAGGACCCAACAGACCTGTTCTTCTCCCAGTGCTTTTGCAGGTGATTAGTGATGATGAGAGAGAACATGGAAATCATTTTTATTTCACTTTTCAGCCTCTGCTAGATAAATCCTGAGGAGGACAGTGGCACACAGTGAAGGAAGCAGGGCTGTGCCATCCCTGCCCACCCGAGGTTTCCCTCCTTTGTTCTATTTATTGAGCAAGGATCCTGACACCCTTTCCCAGACAGTGACTCACAGCAGCTCTGTCTGTGCAGAAGCCATGTGTCTTGGAGCACTTTGTAGATGCAGGAGCTGCAGGAGCCTCGCAGGAGCCAACTGTGTTTATTAAAAGATGATCAGATGTTTCCTTCCTTAAGGCAGTGTCTAGCTGAGGCTGAGTAATAACTCATTACCAACGAGACATAACTGCTTATCATCAGGTCAGTGCCTTTGCCAGCCCTTCTGGTAGTGGTGGCAGGTGCTCTGAGCACTGGTGGGCTCAGCACCCAGAACAGGGGGTAAGAACACCCCCTGCAGTCCCTGGGGCAGCCTGAGCAGCCCCAGGCTCTGCTCTGCTGCTCAGTGGGGTTTGGCCCTGGATGAAGCTCGAGGAGCAGCTTTATCCAGCCCTGGTGCAGCGTGTTCCCAGCTGCCTGTGGAATCAGGCTGCTGGAGTGGCCTTTGCATGCCACGTTGTTCCATCCTGGTGCTGGGGACTCAGAACCAGTGTGCCAGAGCTCCTTGTGGCCTGATGGAAAAAGCAGCAGTGGGCCAGGGCAGTGTGGAGAACATCCCAGGAGTGCTGTGGGGCCATGGCTGAGGTGGGATGTCATGGTCCCCCATGTCCCCTGTCCCCACATGCCCTGTGCTGACAGAGCTGGGCTGGGGAGAGGCAGAGCAGGGCCAGCTCTGCTCCCTGGGGCCAGGGCCCTCCTGGGCTGGCTCAGAGGCTTTCCTCAGACGCCATCCTCTGGTGCAGCCGCCGCGGTCCTTCCCTGCCAGCTGCCATGGCATCTCTCCATGTCCTTTGTTCCCTGCCTTGCTCACGCCTCTGCCATGATTTATGGCCCTTGCGGAGCAGCCTGCCTGCGGCTCGGCTGCTTGTCCAGGCCCCTGGGCTCCGTGCCCTCGCTCCCAGCCTGGGGCAGGAGCTCTTGGGGAGTGCTCTGACCCCCCTGCATTCGGCCCCCTTGCATTGAACCACGTGCGTGGCATTTTCTTTCACCTCCTTCCAGCCTGGGTGTGAATGAAGTGCTTTCAGGGGGAGGAGGTTGTTGGGAGCCCAGCTCTGCCTGTGCATTGGTAGCAGCCCATGAAAGCATCCCAGGAATTCGCCTCGGCGGCCCTGTGCGGGTGAGGCAGTGAAAGACACCCTTTGTTCCTGCAGCCCAGTCCCACACACCCTCCCGGCTGGAATCTGCAGAGCTGGACGTGTGCTCCCACTGCCTGCCACGCTGCACTCGGGCCCTGGGGAAGAGGTTTTCCCACGTCTTAGCCCGGCCAGGGTGAGCAGGGCACTGCAGAAAGGCTCGGTAAAGCCTGGGGAAGCCTGGCCTGTGACCCCTGCTGCTGAGCTGAGTCAGAGGGACGGAAATCCCTTGTGGCAGGGCTCCCCCTCCCCGCGGGGTTTGATTACAGCTTCGGGGTGTGATCCCTGCTGCCTGCCCGGCCGCGGGGCCATCCGGCGGGGAGGGCCGGGGGCTGACACGGAGCCAGGCCGGGCCTCGCCGCAGCCTGCACACAGCCCGCTGGCAGCCGGCCCAGAACATGGCTCTGGAAAAAAAGAAATGCCTTTGTTGTTGTTGAGGAAAGCCCAGAACGCTCCGACAAGGACACAACCTCTTCCTAAAGCTGGGTTTGAAAGCCCTGCTTTCTCAGAGGGTTCAAAGTCATCTGCTTCTCTGTGGGTCAGCCCGGCTGGAGCAAACCCTGACCCACCTTGCAAGGGCTCCCTCTGAAACCACAGCTTGCAGGGGCACTGAGGGATGGCACCCATGCAGCCCCTTCCAGAAGGGTGCCCACCCAGGGGTGCTGCTGGGGAGCCCCTGGAGCTTTCCTGGGCTGTCATTAGCAGAAGAAAAGCTTTGTGTGACTCAGCAAGGGGGTGCCAGATCAGGGCTCTGTCCTGGGCAAGACTGACACATGCAGTTCAGGCAGAGCCTGGGCTGGCTAAAGATACCGTGGTACTTAAATATTTTATAGAAAATCATTAAGCAATTAAATCTGGTGGATCTCACATCATAGAAAAGCAGCTTGAATCCTGTGCAGTAAACAGGGCAATGCTTCCTGCTCATTTGGGATGTCTTCTTGTAGTCTTAACTACAATCCTTGCTTCAAAATAACTATAATTATCTCTTAATTGCCATTATTGTTTAACATTTTTAGTATTTGCAAGTGCAAACTGTTACAGTTTTCAGTGCAGATACAATCAGTAGCCGGGGCTCACAATGAAAGCAATTAAAATCCTGTGATTATCACAAGGCTGCGTGTCTCTACACCAGCTTCAATCTGCATCACTTGCCAAGATGTAGGCTAGAAACTCAGACAAATTTAGCATTTATTTAGTAACCCAGCAAAGCTACTACCCCTTGCTGCCTCCAATGATTTGCATCTACGGCACTTTTTGGAAGGACGGGAGCAGGGAGGGGAGGGGAAAGAAAGCAGTTTCTAGAATACATCCTGGGAGAATATACAGCAAGAAAAATTATGCACATGAATTATGCATCTGAATTATGATTTCACTCCTATTTTTGTCCGGATTAGCTCATGTTTGGTGTGCATCCCTGGCAGGGTGCTAGCAGAGTGTGCTCCAGCTCCCAGCAGGTCACTGCGGCTCCGGGTCCTGTGCTCCAGCTCCACTGGCAGCTGCTTCCCGAGGGCTCCCGGAGCTTCCTGGGGATCCAGCCCCCAGCAACGATGGCAGCCCCTGCTCCTGCACCCCTCACAGGCTGGGCAAGTGGTTTTTCTGTGTTAATTGAAAGCCTCTCTTCTGTAAACACACAAGGGATGACAACGGATTTGGGTGTAAACTAAAAAAGCAGGTCTGCGCTATTTTGTACAGAGGGGGAGGTGTTTGGAGGCTGTGCTGCCACCAGCCAGCCTTCAATGGTGTCCCCTGGGTCCCCAGCATCTCCTGGGGAAGGCAGACATGGAAACATCTTGGTCTCTGCCAGCTGTGGGGAGATAAACCCAGGAGACAAGGGGAAGGCAGTAGCAGGGCTTCCAAAGTCTCACCAGATGCAACTGCAATCCCAGCACACAGTCAAGTAAAGCCAGCAATCCTTCCAGGAAAAACTGCTTGGGAATCCTCAGCTCCCTTCCCGGGAGGGCTGGTGACCCCAGGCCATGGATGTTTCCATCTGTAAGGAATTTCAGGGGCCCTCATTGCCATTAGGGAGGGAATTATCCTCACTGGCCAAGTCAGCAGGGCACCTGCAGCCAGGTGTGGTCCAGGCTGGGGTGGGTGTGAGCACAGGGCACCTTCCTCTGATGGGGCACGTGGGGGGGCTTGAGGGGCTGTCAGTGTCCCCTGGCTGGGTTCTTCCCTCACCAAACTGCATGTCCCATCTGCTGCTGCCTTGGATTAACATCCCTGACATCCCAGCAGTTGTTTGCATGAGAAAATGAGATTAGGAAAGTATTTCAAGTATTTGTGTCTGTTGTTCAGTGGCAAACAAGGCTGGAGCCAGGGCTGTTTGTCCCGTCAGCTGGCCCAGAGCTTGGGAAAACAGCTGGGAAGGCAGTGGGAGACACCCAGCCAAGCACCAGGGGCTCAGTTTGCACATGCCTTTGGAGAGTGGGGAAAGTGGAGCTGGGGCAGGCAGAGGCTGAATCCCCTTGCCAGGGATGGGGTACCTGCATGTGCACCTTTGTGGGTACCCCTGGGATACCCCAGAGGATTGGGAATTTTCTACATGCAGGTGTTTCCCATCTGCTTTGAAATGCTGCTGGTAGGAGGTGAAAAGTCAGTAAATTTGGGCAGTCACAAGAAAGAGGAGCAAAGGCAGAATTAATGGAAAAAGGCATCTTGGAAAGCCTGGGCTTGAAACCCCTGAAACTGCCTGCTGAGCTTTGGGCTAGTTGTGCTCCCAGAGTGATCAGGTTAAGATGAACTCTCCAGTTTGCATTTTGGAGGAAGGACACAGCTGGTAAGGCAGAGGCAAGGAGGAGGCCAGGAGAGCTGCAGCAGCTCCAGGCCACCGTGTTTTCAGGCTCAGCAGGTCCCTGCCACCTCCTGGAGCTCTCCTGTGGCTCCTGTTCACTTTGGTTTCCCCGTGGCAGCTGTCACTATCCCTGCATTGTCAAACCACCTGCCTGAGTTTCAAGGAAGTCATCCATCTATTCAACAGGAATATCAGAGTCCAGGAGCCTGGGGGGACCCTGAGATCACAATACAGGGATTCTGCTGGGCTCTGCTCCCCCCACCAGGGCTGCAGCTCCTCTTGGATGGGGTGCAGGGAGCTGGGGCTTGATTAAACTTCCCCTGGTCCTTTTGGGGCTCAGGTGTCCTGGGACAGGCCCCCATTCCAGCTGCTGGATCCAGCCCAAGCATGCAGCACAGGGAGGACATTTCCTCCACATTTTTAAGCCAGAAGTGGCTCTTGAAATCAATACAAAAGGAGATTCCTCTGCAGCCTAGGGAACCACCCTGTCCACATTCTTCCCTGAGGCCTTCAAAGGAGCTGAGGAATCTAATTCCCACTAATTTGCTTTGAAAACACCAACTTAAAATTGTAATTATGGCCCGGTGTCTTACTGCCGAGGGGAGACCCCAGCAGACTGCAGCTTCCTTGCTTCCCTAAGACATCAGTTTTGATGATTTATTAAGACTTACATTTTTAACAATATGATGTTGGTTAATGTTGGAAGATGTTCCTACAATTAATGAAAATTTCATAGACTGACTGGAGAAGAAAGGGACCATTTTATGTCCCCTACCAGATGGCCTAGACCAGCTGCTCACTTTTTTCTTTGAACTGTGATTCTAATGACTTCTCTGTCCTTTGAAGTCTGCTTAGAGCTGCTGAACCAGATGGATTTGCATGATAGTAGCAGTGCACGTTTAACAGTGGAGGACTTGTGCTATTTTCCCTCCTGGTCACTGCTGAATGCTGCAGTTGGGGGATTTGGAGGGGTGAGTAAAGCCAGAATACTGCCAGGCACTGGCAAAATGTGACTTGGTGACATCACAGTGGAGTTATCCCCAAACCCACAGTGTCCTTACCCAGCTCTCAGCTGGTTTTGTTGTTTTACAGCCCATGGGATGCTGTCAGTCATGGATTTATTGGGGCCTCACAAAGCAGGAGCCGCTGTCAGAACGCACATTTCAGCACCATTTAAAAAAGGAGAGGAAAAGAAGAAAGAGTTTTAAATATGTATTAAGTTTTGAAAATAATAAATAATAAAATAAAATGGTGACAAAATAAACAAAACTGAAGAAGGTCCTTGAGTGTGGGCTTGGTAGGAATTTATGCAGAGCAGAGAAGTTGGGGGGGCAACACTGACATTCCTGGGTTTGAAATCTCAAATCAATAATGAAGGAGGCCACGTCACTTTCTCACACTGCCTCCCAGAGCACTCACAGGATCTCGAGCAGCTGCTCTCCCTGGAGCAATGTCCGGGCTGGGCTGGCACAGAGCTCTCTCAAACCTCTCAGGACTCTGATGATCCTTGTGGGTCCCTTCCAACACAGGATATTCTGTCATTCTATGAAAATCATCCCTGCACAGTAACAGCGTGCCTGGGGCTGTCTCTGCGCTGTGTTTGCCTGTGCAGGAACAAACAGCACAGGACAAATGGAACGATAAAGGGAAGGAGCAGAGCAATTACCCAGAACCTGCCAGCCCCGGGCACAGAAGGACACCAGGGCCACGGCACTGGTGGCACAGAACGTACTTTCCTTACTCAAGGTGGTCAGTGTGATAAGGAAATGGAAGGAGGTGAACCAGAGGTAAGGCTTTGCCTGGATGTGGCATGGAAAGCAGCGTGTCCTGCCCTGGAGCCCTCCTGCTCCTTCCCAGTGATGTGGGTCCGGCGTTGGCAGCAGTCCGTGTGAGCAAGGCACAGCACTGGGCTGAGCCCTGCTGGAGTCCCTGTCCCCATCTCCCGGGGCTTTCCAGGCTTGGCTCTCCCCCGATCCTGCTCACAGGGCATGGGGGGAGCCCAGCCGGTAATCTGATGTTGCCCATCAGTGAGATGTCACTGCAGACGCCATCCCCTGAAGGGCAGCGGTTCCTGTTCCCGGCCGCTGGTCGCAGTGTCCCCAGTGCCCTGTGGTGGCAGAACCCTCTCCGTGTGCCTGGCCTGGGTACGGCAGAGCTGGGACAGGGCTGTGCCACGGGAGCAGCCCCTCACAGCTCAGCAGCCCTCAGTTTGGCTTACAGCCCTCACACCCTCCACACCGCCAGCGGCTCAGCCTGGACACCGGGAAAACTCCACGGAACACGCTCTCCACCCCGGCACAGGCAGAGTCCCCATCCCGGGGGGATTTAAAAGCCGCGTGGCCGTGGCACTCGGGGACACGGGTCAGTGACGGCCTGGGCAGCGCCGCGTTGCTCTCCAGGGGCTGTCCCCGCCGGGTGACCCTGCGGTGGGAGCCTTGCTGTTGGTCCCAGAGCGGGCGGGCCCCGCCACCTGCCGCGGGCGCTGCCCGGCCCGGCCCGGCCCCAGCGCGGCCGGGGGGCCCGAGCCCGCGGCCGCGCCCGGCGCGCAGGTACCGCGGCGTGGGGCACGGGCAGCGCGGCTGAGTGCGGGCGGGGAGGAGGAGAGGAGGAGGAGGAGGAGGCGCGGCCGCGCGGCGGCCGCTGTGGGCACGGCGTGGTGCGGCTGTGCCCAGCCCCTGTGTGCCCCTTTCTGCCCCCTGTGCCCAGCCCTGTGCTCCGCTGTGTCCCCTGTGCCCAGCCCCTCTGTGCCCAGCCCCTGTGTCCCCTGTGCCCAGCCCCGTGCCCCTCTGTGTCCCCTGTGCCCAACCCCGTGCCCCTCTGTGTCACCTGTGCCCAGCTCCGTGTCCCGCTGTGCCCCCTGTGCCCAACCCCGTGCCCTGCTATGCCCAGCCCTGTGTCCCACCGTGCCCAGCCCCTCTGTGCCCCCCTGTGCCCAGCCCTGTGTTCCCTGTGCCCCCATGTCCTGCTGTGCCCAGCCCCGTGCCCTGCTGTGCCCAGTCCCTCTGTGCCCAGCCCCTGTGTGCCCCTTTCTGCCCCCTGTGCCCAGCCCCGTGTCCCGCTGTGCCCAGCCCCTCTGTGCCCGCTGTGCCCAGCCCTGTGTTCCCTGTGCCCCCTGTGCCCCCATGTCCTGCTGTTCCCAGCCCCGTGCCCTGCTATGCCCAGCCCCGTGACCCCCTGGGTCCAGCCCTGTGCCCCGCTGTGTCCCCTGTGCCCAGCCCCGTGCCCTGCTGTGTCCCCTGTGCCCAGCCCTGTGCCCTGCTGTGCCCAGCCCCGTGTCCCACTGTGCCCAGCCCCTCTGTGCCCGCTGTGCCCAGCCCGTGCCCAGCCCATGCCCTGCTGTGCCCAGCCTGCGTCCCGCGGTGCCCAGCCTGTGTCCTGCTGTGCCCAGCCTGTGTCCCGCGGTGCCCAGCCCTGTGTCCCCTGTGCCCAGCCCCTCTGTGCCCGCTGTGCCCAGCCCCGTGTCCCTCTGTGCCCAGCCCCTCTGTGCCCGCGGTGCCCAGCCCCGTGTCCCGTCCCTCGGCACTCCCGGCGGTTCCAGCCCTCGTTCCCCACCGCGGGCAGGATGTTCCCTCTGCCCACCTTCCCTTCCCATCTCCTCGGTGCTCTGGGCTCTGCTGCCCGGTGCCGAAGCGCTGCCGGGTGGAGATGTGGGTGGCACCACTGGGTAGGACTCGGCAATTTTCGTGGTCTGATGCTGGAAAAATAGTATTTTTTGAAGCCTTAAAGCAAGCCCTTCAAAGCTGAGTGCTCTAGATGAGCAGCGTGGATGCTGCTCCATTGGTGGCACACAGTGCTTCATTATTACACTGCTTTGTCTTCATTTCATTTCCAAAGCAGGCTTAATTTGCACTTTGGAATTAACTAATTATTGGACAGTACTCTTCTGTTCTTGATTTAACTTGGTATATTTTTCTTGAGCCATTATTGGTGTCTTTGTAGTCCCTAAATAATAAACTGAGGCTTTCTCTTCCAGGATGTTTGTGCTGTGCTTGTCCAAGCCTGTCAGTTGGTTCCCCTTGATCAGGAACATCTTGTCAGCAAACTCTGCCAGCTTATCCATCACTTACTCAACAGATATCAGGTAGGAAGAGTTTGGTCATGTCCTTCAATAAGCCAGTGGAACTCTGTCTCCTTCCAGGGCTGTGGAGCCAACCTTCAGGCAGAGTTTATTGGATTTTCACTCTATTACTGATTTTTGGGTAGCTGAGGCTGTGATCTGGTTTTGGCATTGTTCCTCATAAAACCACCATGCTGCTCCATTGGTGGCACACAGTGCTTCATTATTACACTGCTTTGTCTTCATTTCATTTCCAAAGCAGGCTTAATTTGCACTTTGGAATTAACTAATTATTGGACAGTACTCTTCTGTTCTTGATTTAACTTGGTATATTTTTCTTGAGCCATTATTGGTGTCTTTGTAGTCCCTAAATAATAAACTGAGGCTTTCTCTTCCAGGATGTTTGTGCTGTGCTTGTCCAAGCCTGTCAGTTGGTTCCCCTTGATCAGGAACATCTTGTCAGCAAACTCTGCCAGCTTATCCATCACTTACTCAACAGGTATCAGGTAGGAAGAGGTTGGTCATGTCCTTCAATAAGCCAGTGGAACTCTGTCTCCTTCCAGGGCTGTGGAGCCAACCTTCAGGCAGAGTTTATTGGATTTTCACTCTGTTACTGATTTTTGGGTAGCTGAGGCTGTGATCTCGTTTTAGTGTCTCAGTCAGAAGTGATTCACCATGGGAAATAATCTTGGTTTTAGGACACTTGTACAGATTTATCCATTTCTGGTCAGGTGTGATCTTTGCTGGTGTGTGATTTTAACAGCCAGATCACCCGAATCTCTGACCAGTTTCTCAGGGTTTATTGACTGCAGCAGTACAAGATGATGTTTATCTTGACCTTTTCTGTTATGACAGGTGATGGTTGATGAGCAGAGCTTGAATTTCCTTCTCTCCTACTGCATCTCTGCTCTGAGGCAGTGCAGCTCCTGGACACATGTTGAAATTCTGCAAGCCTTAGCAGCTCTTGTTTACAATAATGGGCCAAAGTGTCAGAAGGTGAGCTTACAAACAGAGAGAAAGTAACAACAAAAGTATTTGCACCACTGCTGTTTGTACTTCATTTTTTTCCTGAGAGAAAGAATAAAAAAGTTCTCAAATCGTGTTACCTTTCATGCTAAGATCAGATCCCATTTAAATAGTGGCTGATACTTATGGGAAAGTTGAATTTCAGTTGTATTTATTAATAATTATTATTCCCATGTGGAATACTCTGCACCTGCAGGCTGCAGCTGTTGGGATCACCATTAAATAAGGGCACAGGCTTAGCCTGCAGACCAACCACCCTGTGCTCAGGCAGGAGGACCACGGGGAGCTTGAAATTCCACATAACTCCCAGGCAGGCTCCACTGAAGGTGCTGAAATCCATCCTGTAACCAGACCAGGCTTTTGCTCCGTGCCATTTCAAAGCAGAGGCTCTCGGGTATCAATCCTGTGTGGAGCTCCTTGTTGCTGCAGCTGACAGAGTTTGAAAAGCTGAATCCTCCTGCTGTCAGCAGCTCGTGGCAGCTTGCAAAGCAGCCTCTGCTGTTGGGCTGAGCATGGGGTGGTGATGCTCACAGCTTGGGAGCTGCCAGCTTGTGTGGGCTTGTGGCCCATGGAGTGGCAGCAGCTTGGTGCAGCAGTTGTTCCTAGCTTGGCTTCATGTCTGGGAAGAGAGCATAAACTGGGACTCAGCTGAACCGTGCTCAACTCTGTCCTTTCTTAATGCAAAATAAGAGGACTTAAGGTGTTCATGCTGTTTTTTATGAACATATGTCTCTAGAATCTGAAATTGCAGCTGAGAATTTTTAGGTTTGTTTTACTTCTCGTTATCGTGCTTCGATTTTTGATTTGTAATGAATTAAATCAATTTCACTAAGTCAGGTATGCTCTGCCCGTGATGTTTATCATTGGGTGACCTCTCCTTGTCCTTGTCCCAACTCATGACTGTTTATCATTGGGTGACCTCTCCTTGTCCCAACTCATGATCCTTTCCTTATATTTTCCTTATATTTCCTTACATTTTCTCTCCCCTGCCCATCTGAGGAGCAGTTCTGGTGTGCACCTGGTGTCCGGCCAGGCTCCAGCCACCTCCCATGATTACCCCCCAGCACAGCCCCAGGAGGCTGAGGGAGGAGCACTGACCCCTGATGGCTTTTGTGCTCTGTTTCCAGTACCTCCCAGACCTGCTGGGCAAGGCTGGGCTCCTGCTGCAGCTCAGTGACCCTGCCCAGCCCGACGTGGAGCTCAGGAGGGCGGCCGTGCGCAGCATGGCAAACCTGTGTCTCAGGTGTGTGCAGAGCTTTACCTGGGTGTAAACCTTGAAACTCTCAGTCTTCCAGAAATAATGTTGCAGGGGTTGGTTTGGGGAAGAAAAGAAAAGCTTTGTGCTGTCTGGTTTTCGTGCAGAAGGTTTCCTTTTGTCCTCTGTGTGGTGGAGCTGTCTCCTTTCCATCAGCCATCCATCCATCTGGGGCTCTGCAGGCTAACAGAGGGCTTGGGTGGGACTTTGTGTAACTTTATGAACCTGTGGACAGACTGTAAACCAACCCTGTGTCTCCTCCTGCTCTAATTTTAGTGTGCCTGGGCAGCCATACCTGGATGAGTCCTACAGAAATGTCTGTTTTCAAACTTTCCTAAGTGTTCTGCAGTCTTCAAAAACCACTGATGTGGATGACATCACTTTTTGCATGGTAAGTGTGAGTCTAATTGTCTAAAATACTCTAATTAGGAGGTTGTGCTGCTGGAATATATGGAATTTGGAATGTTATCAATTAATATTTTGCTTTAATAGTCCATAATTTATCATATTACTGTCCCAGTTGAGCAAAACTGTAATTGCCTAGAAAGTTTCTTGAAAGATGTGAACCTGCAGCATTTTGGGAAGGAAAAGTAAGTAATTCTTTATTTTCAGTTGCTGCAAAGTGCACTGAAAGGTGTCCAGTCGCTTCTCAATGGTGGGAAGATGAAACTGATGCAAACTGACCAAATTGGAGCTCTTCTGGCAGTGCTGAAGGTAAATCCTTAAATGCACCTGGAGGAAGAGGCAGCCACTGGGAGGTTCCAGGGCTCTTAAGTGGGAAACAGTAGGAGATGAGCAAGAGGGAGCAGAGAAGCCTGAGCATGGGGGGAAATGGAGTGTGAGATATTAAATAAAAATATACTGAGTTTCTCTCACAGCATCTTCACTACACCTCTCACTGCAGAATGTGAGAGGAAGAGGTGGAAAATGGGGGTTTTTGACCTACTTGGAATTCTTATACGTGTAGATGGATTTCAGACGTTGCATAGCCTCACATATGTGAGAGGCAAGGCCTGGGGGAAGGAGCACAGCTGAAAATGGGTGAATTCAGTAAATCTGTGCATGAGAAAGGGCCAGAACTCTAACCTTTGTGTTCCTGTTGCAGAAATGCATGTTCCATGGGCTGCCAGGCCTGAGCATAGAGGTGCCCACAGTCCTGTACCCTGCTCCTTTACCTCAGTATGATAAAAGGTCACCTGTCAAGCAGGAGCAGTCAGAACCAGCCCCCTCTAAGCAGGCAGGGGTAAGCTGGGCTGATTCTGCAGCCTCTTTGTTGTGTTGTGTCTTTCCTGTCGTGGTCTTGGTGGCTCTTCATGTCCTGAGCATCCGCAACATTTAATTCTTTGCTTCAAAGGTGATGATTATAAATTCTGCACTGAGTAAAATTGCTTTGGGAGCTCAGGTGACAGGAACAAATGGCTCTGCAGGGCTTGGCTTTCCTCTGCTAAGCTCTGTGTAACAATTATTCATCCAGAGCCAAGAATTCCTGGCCTGCAGGCACGGGATTGATGCGTGCAAACTCGCCAAAGCTTTTGATTTTATAAGTCACGTTTTCTCTCCTAACACTTGCACAATTGTTTGACTCTTTCTTAGGGAAGTCAAGTTCATTTAAGACTGATTTCTTGCCTCATCTGTTCTGCTCAATGCTTCTACAGGTTATTTTTTAACGTGTAAATACTTTGGATTACTGATTATCTGAAAGACATTGGAGAAAAGAGGGTTATCTAGTCATGTTGACTTGTTTTTATTTAGGTGCTGAAAAGGAAGGTTAGTTAGTGTTATCTGCTGTAAATCTGTAAAAATACAGAAGTATTTGGTGCTGTTCTTTAATCACTTTTGTGTGAAATATGATTTTTAGCTGAAAGTTTCCTTGGGTATATTTTGCTTTACTGATGAAGAAACCAAAGATTAGTTTTTGAGGCTATTCAGTTATAAACTTTTAACTTAGGTATTACTGAAATTTTGTGCCTGTTGCTAGTAATAAGCAGAATAAAAAAACTCAGATACTAGTGACTGTGTGTAGAGTATTGCAGAGACATGCAACTTCGTTTATGTATTTGTTAAGCACTGACTAAGAAAAATCAATTTTTTTGTCTTAGAGCCGAAGAAAGAAGTGCAAAGGGAAACAGAAGAAGGGAGAGTTTGGGGAAGAAGGAAGAGAAGATTCAGGGGATGCAGGCAACGAGTCGGTGCTGGGAGCAGACATGCTGAAATTGCACCTGGGGGATGTGCAGAGCAGCCCTGGCCTGGAGCCTCGTGTGCCAGATGTGTGTGCTGGGCCAGATGTGTGTGCTGGGCCAGATGTGTGTGCTGGGCCAGATGTGTGTGCTGGGAGGGACCCCCCCAGCTCCCAGCCCTGGAAGGGCCTCAGCAGCAGCGAGTCAGAATATTCTGACACAGAAGGGGGCATCCAGAGCAAAGTGAGGTGAGTGCTGTGCACAAACACGTGGCATCCACAGAACCCTCCCACACCATCCTTTGTTCTTAGTCAAAGCTGCTGAGGGAATCACTTTCCCTTCTGATTTATGAGATGGTGCGGGAAAATTGGAGGGCAGTAATTTGTGTTGCTTTGGAAGTAAATTCGTTCTTCCTCTTCCTGTTCTTGGGCTAAAAGATTTCCTCTCGCAGCCAGCCACTAATACACATGAAAGAGGTGGAGTCCATCCCTTGTCCCTGGTGTTTTCATTAATCTTTTTGTTTGTGTTTAAGGTCTTACCAAGCCAATGTTCGCCAAGGGGCTCTGGCCTGTTTCCTCTCCACTATAAAGTCCATAGAAAAGAGAGTTCTTTATGGCTACTGGTCAGCATTTGTTCCTGATGCCCCTGGTATTGGCAGCCCCCAGTCTGTGTCCCTGATGACCATTGCTCTGAAGGACCCTTCTCCAAAGGTGAGGCACTTCTGAGTACAAAAATTACTTTTTCCCCCCATTAATCTTAGGAGTTGTCTTCTCTGGCCTTCAGTAAGCATTTGGCTACTGCCCAAGAACTAAATAGGAAGTATTGCCTAAGAAGACAAAGGATTGGTTCTGTATTGCCTAAAGAAAAAAAGCTGGTTGTAGTTGAATTTTCTCTTTCTACAGAGGATTTAATATATTTTAAAATTCTCCACCTGCTCAAAGGAACTATTAAAAGGTATCACAAATGTTTTATCATTTCAGACACGTGCCTGTGCCCTTCAAGTCCTCTCAGCCTTCCTGGAAGGTTCTAAGCAGTTCCTGTCTGTGGCTGAAGATGCCAATGACCACAAGAGAGCTTTCACTCCCTTCTCTGTCACCATGGCTTCCAGCATCCGGGAGCTGCACCGCTGCCTGCTGCTGGCCCTGGTGGCTGAGTCCTCCTCTCAGACACTGACACAAATAGTCAAGGTACCTGCCCTGCAGATGTGCCACGGGCTCCCTCTGCTCTCTAGATTATGTCCTGAAGAAAGGCTGCACTGAGTTGCTGTTGAGGAGCAAGGTGGTGGTGGTGACAAACAGATCTTTGTCATCTCACAAGAGTTCACTGTGGTCCTACAGAGTCGAGGCTGCACTGAGTTGCTGTTGAGGAGCAAGGTGGTGGTGGTGACAAACAGATCTTTGTCATTCAAAGATCACTCTGTTTCAATCCCCTGCTGTGGACGGGAGCACCTTCCATTAGTTCCTCAAAATTCCATTCAGAGTCCTGGGGTTTCTTTTCAGCACAGTCCTCTTTTTTTCTGCACTTTTTCAGTCTTTTCGGAGCTGAATGAACCTATAAAATGGTTCTGAAGACTCACATTGACTTTAAAAGTGGAATCCAAATTGACAAATCCTTCCATGGGCCATCAAAATTCCTTGGTCTTTGTGCCACCTCGCAGTAGTTAAATCCTTGTTCTTAGGAGCCAAGTTTGTATCCAGTGTTCCCACAGCAGATAATTGGGGTGCTTTTTTTCAGGTGCCCTCAGATAATGAGCTGCCTGAGTGACCTAAATTACAAATGTAAAAACAGACCTGTTGGAGGCCGGGCTGACATTGTAACCAGCACCTTTCTCTGTTTCAGTGCCTTGCAAACTTGGTTGCCAATGCACCCTACAGCAGATTGAAACCCGGGCTGCTTACCAGGGTGTGGAACCAGATCAAGCCCTACATCTCTCACAAAGGTTTGCATTCTCTACTCTATTCCTTGCCTCCTCTGTGCTCCATAATTCAAAATTTATTAGCAGTGGATGGTTATGTGTGATAATCTGTCTGTTTGAAAACTGCTGAGGGAGGATGCTGGGAGGTTCTAATGGAGTTTTTATTTTGCTTTTTCTTCTCTCCCCATTGTCTCCTGCAGATGTCAACGTTCGAGTTTCCAGCCTCACCCTGTTGGGGGCAATTGTTTCTGTGCAGGCACCTTTGCCAGAGGTGCAGCTGCTGCTGCAGCAGCCCAGCCCCTCGGGGCCCAGCGGCAGCGGCAGCGCAACCCCCGGCCGTGAGCAGAGGAGGAGAGCAGTGCCCTGGGCAGGGCAGAGCCCTCAGGACAGCCCTGCAGGGAGTGCCCCTGCCGAGCCCTGCTGGCTGCTGGGTCTCTGTGTGTCCCTCATCGTCCTGCCCAGGGAGGACTCCTGCTCTGACAGCGACAGCTTCCCGTCCCTGGGCAGCGTCTTCGAGCCGTGTCCCCTGCGCCTGGAGGCCCTGCAGGTGGGAGGGCTGCTCCTGCCTCACACCCAGCTGCCTCCCTCGCTGGCGGCTTCCCTTTGCTCCCTGCTTTCCCAGGGAGGCTGAGGTCTGTGCTGGTGCAGTGGGGCTGAGCTGCTGTGGCTCGAGGAGGAATGTTTTGATGCGTGGCCACGGCGTGGCTGTCCCACTGCGAGTTCATCTGCCTGTCATTTTTTATCCTCTGTGTTTTTTTCTATATTATCTGGGGGTGTGTGCTGGCAGACTGTGAGTCTTCCCCATGCAAACTCCTCCATACAGAATCCAAATTAAAGTTTTGGTGGAAAACAGTGGGGAAGAGCCCTGCAGTCAGAGAACAGTCTGCAAGGAGCTGTGGAGTGACTCAGGGAGTACCTGTGGATGCTGAGGCTTGGCTTTGTTTTAATTCATGTAGCCACAGCAAAGGGTAAGATTTTGTACCCTGCATCCCAAGAAGTCTCACTCTTTTTCTGGAACAGTAAATATTTGTTAAATCCAGCTTTAGAGAAGGCAGCAGCAGTGCTACAGGAGGTACAGAATGTCTTGCTCTCAGTTTTTTTGGCTACAGGAGCCCTCACTTACACTAAATAATTCATGGCCTTGCTACCTGATAGTGCTTCTGTGGCTCTTCTTTGAACAATATAATGGAACAGGGAGGCTTTTAATCAGCTCTAGTATCCCAGAAGTTGTCTGCAAGGTGTATCTGTTACATCAGAGCTCACTACATGGTGCCAGGGTTGATTAGCCCATTAACAGCATTTCAGTGTGTAGCTGGGGTATTTTGGGTAAACAGAAGAAATGCTGAGTGGGATTTTTTTTTGTCTGTGTTTAGGTGTTGGCTCTTCTTGTGAAAGGTTATTTCCCTATGGCTCAGAACTATTTCCTGGGACTTGGAGAAGTGGCTTGCAGATGCATGGAAGAAATGGATCCATCCATTCAGCTTCATGGAGCCAAAGTAAGAGCAGCAGGCATGTCAGTATTGTTTTACCAAGTCAGTTCTGTCTGTCTGTGTGCTTTGCAAGTGCACATGAGTGGTGCTGAATATTCAGAGCATCTGTGAGTGTGATACAGAAATGCAGTACCCTGACTCTGAGAAATGCACCTTCAGCTTCCAGTCTTGAAGTCTCAGCAGAATTTTGTTGCTCTGCTGAGTCACCAGGAAGCTTGGGAAGTGCAAGGACCACAGCACTGGTGCTTCCCTGGCTGAGCATCAGCTGTGGCAGGGACTGGACTCTGTGACCCAGAGATTTCCTCTTTGTGCTGTAGTTTGTTATGCTGGGCTGGAGACTTTATGTAGGAAAGGCTTTTCCTCTAATCCCGCTGCTAGCAGGGACAGAACAGCCCAAACCACTGCTGAATCTTTTATTTCTGTTCCCTGGGTGGGTAGATACAGGTTCTGTAGCTCCATGTCCTTGAGTCATCCCTGATGAAACCCCCCTTGCTTTTTGTTCCCTGCAGCTTCTGGAGGAGCTGGGCACGGGTGTCCTGCAGCAGCACAAGCCTGACTCCCCCACTGCCCCTGAGCAGAGGGTGCCTGTCAGCCTGGTGAGTGTGAGATTGCACTGACTGAGCTCCCTCCCTGCCCTCTGCACAGGCACTGGCACAGAAATCATTGCAGGGAGGCAGGAAGGGCCTGCAGCTTTATGGGTGCCAGTGTGGAGAGTTTCTGGAGGCTTCTGCAGTCACTTAGCACATTGTGGACAGATGTGTTGGTGTTTATTTCTTTTACATGGTTAACCCTGTGTCTTTGCCTCTCCTCTTCCCAGCTCTTGCAGCCTGCTGTAGCTCAGGGAGCTGGAAGAACAGCACTGATTTTATGTGTGTCATCACTGCATAGAACTTTCAGAATTTTGGTGAATTTGCATTGTTAGAGAGCCAGCCTGTATTTTCTGGCTGGTCACAAGTGCAGAGAGAGTGGCCAGAGCCACAATATAAGTGAATTCAGAAAAATTCAGTAGCTGTTTGTTGGCTAAGTCTGCAGAAGCTGAGTAGTATAGGGCTGTTTAAGTCTTCCTTCTGTGAACAGAAGACAAGCTTAAAAATTTCTTTGGCTCATGCTAAGTTTTGAGCCTACAAGACAGGAAATGTGTTCAGTAGCATCAGGTTCCTGTTATTTGCTATGAATGTAAATTGTCAGGCAAAGGAAAACACTCAGCTGTGTGGATTCAGGAGTGGGATTGCAACTCTATTTAATGCAGTTTAAATTTCAGCATATGATGATCATCTTTAAGACAAGAAATTGGGCTTAATTACTGAGTTTAAAAGATAAACCTGGCTGCTTCTCCTGCAGGTTGTGACCTTCTGGACCATGATGTTAAATGGCCCCTTACCTGGCACCCTGCAGAACTCCCCCCATGCCACTCTGCAGACAAGTGCCTGTGATGCCCTGTCCTCTATCTTACCAGAGGCTTTCAGCCTCCTGCAGGTAGGAGAACACTCCTTTAAATGTGCTGCTTTTACCTTTGGGGCTTTGTCCTTGTCCACCAGGTTACAGGAGTGTAAAGCCTTTTAAAATTTGCCAGGGGAAAGTAAAGAAACCTTCCCAGTTTTTTTTTTCTGCCTTCTGAGCATTGTGACTGTTGAAGGCTGGAAAGGGCAATGTTGGAGTAATTAGCCTGTCAGAACAATTAAACCGTGGGTCACAGCAGCTGTTTGGCCCTGCCATGAATACCCAGCCTTGGCAATGATGCACAGGAGATGGAGGACAAGAATTTCATGGCATGAGGGAGGGCTGAGGGATTGTTATTCTGCTGATTAATCCTTTGAAGAGCTAGCTGAGCCAGTAGCCAGGGCCTGATGTTGTGCACCCATTTGCATGTGTGTTTTTTCCCTTTGCAACATGAAATATGCTTTTAAACATGAAAGCCTTGGCAGTGGATCCCCCCTGCATTGTGCAGCTCCTTCTGTGTCACTGTGCCCTTGCTGGGGAGTGCTCTGCCAGATCTCATTTGCCCAGGAATTGCTGGTCCAGCAGTATCTCTGGAATTCTCCAAGTACAGCGTGTACTTCATCCCCCTGTACTTTGATCCCATCCCCTCTGCTGTGCCTGTGGCCAAGTGGGGCCAAGTGAGTGCCCACTCTGACCTTCTGTCATGGGCTGGTGAGCTGACAACCTGCCCAGGCTGAGCTCACCCTGTCCTGGGTAACGAGGGGCACAGAGGGAGGGCAGGCCAGAGCTCTGGGTCAGCTCTGGTGGGCCATTCCTCCAGCTTTGGAGAGAGCTCAGACTCTGATTCCCTTCTTGGTCTTGCCTGACAGCAGAGATCCTGTGTGCTGGAAGCTTTCCTGTTGCCTGGGTGGGCTCCTCAATTCACTCTATCTACAGCACGCTCTGAGGGGGAGCTCCTTCAGGTGTTCAGAGAATTTGTGTGTCCCCGTGGGAATCCGGGAATCAGAGCTCTGCTCAGCCCCCTCCTGCCACTGCTGCTCCTCTGCAGGGTGACAGCAGCTCCTGTGTGTCACCTTGCTGCTTGGCCTGAACCACAGTGAGAACCCCCTGGTGAAAGCTGCTGCTGCCCGTGCCCTGGGAGTGTACATCCTCTTCCCGTGCCTCAGGCAGGTCAGACCAGCCCATCCCTTCTTCTGAGCCATTCTGTATGAACCATAGGATGTGGGACATGGACTTGTTTGCAGTTAATTCAGTTTATTTTACTTTTAGCATATTTATAGTTTTCCTTACTGGCTCCAGACCTGCTCTTGCCTTTGAGAGCAGAATCAGTGCAGCTTTAAGGGAGGTGAAGCAGAAGAGAGAGGGCAAGGAGAGAGGTCAGGGTCTTCCCAGGCTGCCAGGGATGGAAGCTGGAGTGGGTAGGTTGGCACAGAGGAGCTGGGGTGAAGGGAACAGCTCTGCAGTGCTCTGGGGAGTTTGGTGTTGGATCAATCCTTGAGGTCTTTCCAACCTCCAGAATTCTATGATTCTAACAAGTTTTTAATGTGAAGCCTTCAGTTTTGCTTAAAACTAAGAAATAAAGCTTATTTGGAGGAAAAAAAAAAGATTTTTTTTTTCCTACAAAATATCATCTTAGCTTGGCTGAGCTGGAAGATTAGTTTTTATAATGTAACCTTTAAGTGAATGATTTTAATAAAAAAATATGCAGTAGCTGACTTGGGAGTTTAATTCCAAAATATTTTGAAAGAAAATCCTTTACCATAGGCACATGTAATGTGCCAAAGAAGAGAAGATTAGACAGGCAGCTCAACAGGGAGTTTGGAGAAGCAATTAGTTTAAGAGTGGGATTTGGTGGGTATAAGGTTGGCAGTCCATGTAATTATGTTAAAATCCAAAGTAACTAAATCACCAGTGGAATTAAATAATCCATAGAAGCTTTTCAGCAGCAGCCACCCCAGCGTGGTGGGTTGGTCAGCATTCAGGCTTGGCCTGTTAATTAAAGGTCAGGCAAAGCTGCAGACAGCACCCTGAGCTCATTAGAAGGTGTCACCTGGAAGAGTAAATGAACAGAGCTGGTCTCTCCCTCATTTTCCCTGGAAAAAGCAGAGTGTGTTACTAAGAAAATCACCTGTGTTTTGAGACCTGTGTGACTCTGCAGCAGTTTCTGCTTTGACAGGATGTGATGTTTGTGGCAGACACAGCAAATGCCATCCTGAATTCCCTCCATGACAAGTCTCCCAACGTCCGTGCCAAGGCAGCCTGGTCCCTGGGCAACCTGACAGACACCCTGATCATCAACATGTATGTGACACAGCCCCCTGTCCCCAAGGGTCCCACGGGCCAGGCTAGGGGTCTGCCAGAGGGCACAGCTCCAGACTGAGCCAGGAGAGCTCCAGGGTGGGCTCCAGGAGGGATTTCCTATGGAAGGGGTGCTCAGGCACTGGGAGGGGCTGCCCAGGGGGGTTTGGAGCCCCCATCCCCTCCAAGGAGTGACTGGAGGTGGCACTCAGTGCTCTGGGCTGGGGACAAGGTGGGGGAGCAGGCACAGCCTGGACTCGATGCTCTGCAAGGGCTTTTCCAACCAAAATGATTCTGTGATCCTTAACATTAAAAAAGCTGAATTTTGGCTTGGATCCTTCTTTTTAACCACCCTCTGCCTGTGGGTCTGCCAGTGTGGGACACTGTGTGAGCATCCTGTATCCATCTGGGAACACCTTCCACTATCCCAGCTTGCTCCTAGCCCTGCCCAGCCCTGGACATTTCCATTTCCACCCTCACAGGGATCAGGTTTTTTCTTACATTAGCTCAAAACCTACTCAGTTTGAAGCCATTCCCCCTTGTCGCTCTAAGGAGACACTCTTTAAAACTTTTCACTTTTCAGTTTTCCATTTATTGTGTGTTGCTTGGTGTAATTACATGGTTTACTTTCAACATAGCACAAGTAAAATTAATAAATATTTAACCCTTCCTCAAGCCAGAGACTGAGGGAAGCCTAACCTACTGTTACATTTTTAACAGGAAAATAGTTATCATATATTCCTGCTGCAGAATTGCCCCTGAGCAATTCCTTGCCCTCTGTTTTTTATTACAGATTTAACCATTGCTAACCAGCTTTCTTGCATTGATAGTTTGGTTTTAAATTAATAAACGTAGTGGTCACATGCAGAAAGGTCTGCCTTACATATTAGCCCTCTAAAGAGTGAAGGTTGTTCATGGGCTTTATAAAGGGTGCTGTCACATCTGTGGGGATGGAGCAGCCCAGCTGGGTGCTCACAGCCTGGTTCTCTGCCAGGGAAACCATGGGACCCAGCTTCCAGGAGGAGCTTTCTGATCTGCTGCTGCTGAAATTGCTGCGCTCTGCCACGGAAGCATCCAAGGACAGGGACAAGGTAAGGCTGGGGGGAAGGAGGGTGGCTTGGTGGAGTTAAATCCTGCATTAGAGGCAAAAGGAAAAAGGCACCAGTTACTTTAGGTCTCTCTGCCCCAGCGCTGGAGGGAGCTGCAGCTCAGATCCTCCCTGGGGGCTGCTCTTCAGAGGGCTCCTGCTTTGTTTGCACTGCAGGGAATTTGGCTGTGCTTCTCCACAGTGCAGGGGGTTTGGTTTGCTTTGTGGCCATTTGCAGAGAGTGATCTTTCTGGTGGCACTGAGGGAGACCCGGTGTGATTCCAGCTGTGCCCCTTGCTGCCTCTGAGCTGATCCCACAGCGGGCTTGAAATCAAACCCGGAACGCGGAGAGGTTTCTGTGTGTTCCAGGTGAAGAGCAACGCTGTCCGTGCCCTTGGGAACGTGCTGCATTTCCTGCAGCCCTGCCACGTGGCCAACCCCAGGTTCAGGGAGGCCACCGAGGAGGCCCTGCAGGCCCTGGTGGCCACGGTGGGCAGCGAGGCCACCATGAAGGTGCGCTGGAACGCGTGCTACGCGCTGGGCAACGTCTTCAAGAACCCTGCCCTGCCTCTGGGTGAGCCTGCTGCCCTGCCCGGCCTGCCCTGCTCCCGTGGGGCTGGGCACACCAGCATCTCTGCTGCCAGGGGTGGAGGAGAAGGGGGGAAGCCAGCGGGGCTGAGTGTGGCTGTCACAGCTTTGCCAGGGCTCTTCCCAGTGGAGCTCAGCTCCTGCCAGTGCCAGGGCAGGGGTAGCTGCTGTGTTCAGCTGGATCTGTCAGGAAACAGTGTGGGGGTGGGATTGTAGGTGTGAATAAATGCCAAGTGTGCTCTTGTAAAATTTCAGGAGATTAACTGTTTTAACTAATATTTTGTTTCATAACCCTTGATTCTCTCATTTAAACCACAACAATTTCAATAAATGTCAGCCCATTAAATATTCAGGAGACATTTATAGTTTTGCATATTTTGGCTGATTGAAAAAGGAGGTTTTTTGGGTTTTTTTTTTTTCAGGAGAGGCTCCTTGGGCCAGGCAAGCTTTCAGTGCCCTTTCCTCCGTAGTCAAGTCCTGCAAGAACTTCAAGGTGCGGATCAAGTCAGCCATGGCCCTGGCCATCCCCAGCCACAGGGAATGCTACGGCTCCACGGAGCAGTTCTGCCAGATCTGGAGTGCCCTGGTGGTGGCCCTGCAGAGGAGCGAGGACACCGAGGACTTCCTGGAGTTCAAGTACAGCTCGAGCCTCAGGACGCAGATCTGCCGGGCCCTGCTGCACCTGCTGCAGCTGGCCAGCAGCACAGACCTGCCCCTCATCGGGGGCAGCCTCCTGCAGCACGGCCAGGCCATCCGGCCCCACGTGCTGCACTACCTGAGCTGCTCGGGGGAGCAGGGCGAGGCGGGGGCGCCCGCGGAGCCGGGCGAGAGGGAGAGGGGGCTGCACGGAGCCATCCAGCACCTCAGCAGCATCGAGGCACAGCTGCAGGGCAAGGCCAGGCTCAGAGTGTCCCTGTACCTGGAGGATGTCCTCACACACCACACCAATGCCACAGCGACAGAAGCCTGAAGGAAATGTCCATTTCTGTGACCAAATCTTCCACGGGGAGCACAGAGCTGTGTTCTCTTGCACAGGACATCCAGAGGAAAAGTTTCCTGCTGCTGATATTAAGGATTTCATTTGAGACTTTGTTAATAATGCCTCTAGGACTTCTTTTTTTATATTATTACTGTTTTTATTGTTGTTTTTGGGGAACTCTGCCCTCCCTGGGGCTGGTTTGTGCACTTTGCTGTCACAGCGTCGCCACTTGGAAAACAAACACCTTTTCCTCCTCTGTGTGTTTTATAAAGCTGCCTGTTCCCTCAGCTTATCTCAAAGCATTTTGTTCCTATTGCTGCAGGATCCAGAATCGTGTTTGTAAAGCAGGGGGCTGGAAGAATTTTGTTTTTCAGAGCACTGCAAATGTTGTCACCCTTGTGTACCTGCAATAAACCCAAATATGCCAATATTTGAAGAATAGCTGAGAGCAAACAGCCTTTGCCTTTAGCTGTCTGTGTTCCCAGTGCTGTACACCTGGCCTGAGCCTCCCTGCTGCCTTCACTCATCCTGTCTTCCAAAAAAAATCAGAATTCCTTCTTTCCAGGTGGATGGTACTGTGCTGCCTCAGCCATAAATTCAAAGTAGGTTCTCCAAGGCTGGAATTTTGTGTCTCCAGGCACCTCTGTGGGAGGTGCAGTGGTGTTCTAACAGCACATGGATTAGTTTGTGGTTCTGGAGTTCTGTCCCCTTCCATTCCTTCCCGCTGCTGTTACTTACTCTGTGTTTGCTCTGTGCTTGCTCTGCTGATAGCTGGGGGAGTGCTGAGCTCTCTGATGTTGCTGGGGACAAATCAGCACCTCCAGGAATGAGCAGGGCTCTGGGGCTCTCAGAGTTAAGTGCCTGCTGTCCTAACCCTGGGCTGGATGTTTGAACAGGGCTCAGGGCAAGCCCTGCCTGTCGTAAAACCTCTGGGGGATACAAAATTCATCTGCTTTGTTCTTCCACCCTGGCCGCTGGTTTCAGCAGGCCTCAAGTGCTGAGAGAATCCAAAACTTCCTGGAGCAGTGGGGCCTTTTCCAGGGGATGGATGGATGGATGGATGGATGGATGGATGGATGGATGGATGGATGGATGGATGGATGGATGGAGCCAGTCCTGTGCCAGGGGTGTCTCCTGCTGTCCCAGCCCTTTGTGTGGTCAGGCTGGGAGCCCTGGGATGGAGGCAGAGCTGAGCATCCCTGCTGGGCCTGTCCTGGCTCTGCTTCAAGTCACACATTTGCACTTCAGCTTCACTTGCTCCTTTCCTCTGCCTGCAGCTGTAGCTGTAGCTGATCCCATCTTTGAGCTCCCAACCTGAACCAAGCCTGTGTTTCTCCACTGCCTTGGGGAGAAATCTGTCCCACAACCACTGAAAGAAAGCACAACTTTGCCTGGATTTCTTTCCCAAAGTTGCTGAGATCTCCAGAGCTGTCTCCATCCTGTCCTAGCAGGGATGGTGGGACAGCTGGCACTGTGGTGCTGAGGCAGCTGTGGCACTGGGAGCAGGGTGTGCCTGAGCTGATGTGCTCCAGCAGCCCCATCCCCTGTCAGGCTGATCTCTGAACACAGAAATCCCTGCAGATGGGAGCTGCTGTTACTCCCAACCCTCTGGGGACAGAGGGCTGTGCCCTGGCGTGCCCTGTGCCACCCCTCGGTGCCACTGAGAGCCACAGGGCTGGCTGCAGCCTCCATGGGGGGGACACAGGGGCCGGGGAAAGGCAGCACCTTCCCCACCCTGGCCAAGGTTTTATTGTACTGCCTCTTTATTGTGGTGTTTACAAGCCAGGCCCTTTATAGGTTTTCCTATGAATAGTTCCAAGGAGAAGGTAATTACCTTATCACATGCAGGATGATTTATAGCCAAGGTGGCAAGGGACATTCAGCTCCACATCGGCTCCGTTTGAAAGACAATCCGCCCGTTCTTCCGCGGGGTCACTGGGTGGGGAAAACAAAAGGGCTTTAGTGCCCGGCGCGGGATGGCTCCAGCGCCCAGCAGCCCCGGGGACAGTTCCCTGGGCTTGTCGTGCCCTCCTGCAGCCCCGCGGTGCCACCCGCGGCGGTGGCAGTGCCCGGGGCGGGCAGCAAGGAGCGGCCGCAGCGGGTCACTGTTAAACACCCGAGCTACTTGGAGGGGGAGTTTAATTTTTAAATTGACTTCCCCTTCCTTCCAACCACCGTGTCTGTGAGCGGGGGGTGCTCCAGCGCTCACCCCCGGCTGCTGCTCCGGAGCATCCCCGGGCAGCCCGGGGCCACGAGGTGGCACCACGACCCCGGCGACAGCGGCGACAGCGGCGACAGCGGCGGCTGCGCTGCCCCTTTTCTCCGTCCCCTCGTGGGGTCCTGCTTGTCCCCTGGGTCCCCGCCAGGACACGGTGCCACCAGCCCCGGGTGGCGCAGACGGAGCTCTCCCCCGCCGGTGGCTTTGTCCCCGGGGTGTCACTGCGGTGCCGGTGACATGGGCCCGTGAGCGATGGGCTGGCGGAGGCAGGGCTGACTTCCAGTGGCGGGGTCAAAGGGAAGGCATGATCCTCGGTTCATGCCTGCTGTCTGTGCCATAAAGGATGGCCCCGCGCTGCCCCGCAGGCCGGCCCTCCCCGGACCCGCTAATTCGGTGATTTTTATCCTGTTCTCCTCCTCTCCCCTCCCTGCGGCTCCGGGGCGCTGATGGATGGAGCGGCTCCGAGGGGATTTGGGCACTGCCCGACCCTGGTGGTGACCCTGGCTGTCACCACCTCCTCCCGGGGCTGGATCCTGTTCAGGAGGGATCCCGGCAGGAAGGGTGGGCAGGGAGGGGAGCAGAGTGGGAGAAAACCGTGGGCACCGCAGCGCCAGGTGGGGATGGGGACAGAGGGGGCTTGGAGAGCAGGATTGTCCCTGGGGCCATGGCTCCCTGTGCCACCCCCGGGAGAAGGGAGCCCACGCTGCTCCGGGGGGGTCCTCTGGCTCCCCGGGAGCCCAGACTGGTATTTCAGTCTAGACGTGCTGGTATTTTTTCAGTCCAGCAGATTTCCTTGATGGGCCAGCGCTGGAGCAGGGGCACGCTCGGCACGCTGGCAGCTGCAGGGTGGGGGGTTCCCTGGGGGCACGGGGGGCAGGCAGCCTCCCCAGTCCCCGCTCCTGGGGCAGCAGGAGAAACGTTTGCACTGGAATGGGAGGGAAAACCCTGTGGAACTTGAAATTTGCTCATAAACCCGGGCTGGCCGGGTGGGAGGCTTGCCACATCTTGCTCCAGCGCTGGCCCACGTGCACAGAGCTGCGATGGGCCGGGTGATTCAACAACCACCCTGCTCCTGCTGCCCCTGTGAGCTGGGTAAATGTTTTGGGGGGCACCCAGCTACTACAAAAACCTACTACAGTGCTGCTGTGCCTGGGCTCAGTCCCCTCATTCTGTCACCGCTGGGGTGACGCTTTCACCAGCAGCCTGCCCAGGCAATGCCACCCGTGCCACGGGGACCCATCCCAGGGACAAAGGCAGCTTTGAGGGCCCCGGCCGTGCCTGGGCGGCCTCGGGGATGTGTGAAATTCGGCTTTGGCCCAGCTCCTTCCTGGAGCGGAACTGTTCTCAGCGAAACCGTCCCCACCGCCGCCCTAATGGCTTTTCTCTGTGCGCCCGCATTAATGAACGCGAGGCCCAGCCTAATCGGGGGGAAGCCATGCAAGTAATTGCTTGAATTTTTAATTCGGGGTTATGATAGGGGAATCAAAGTCACACGGCAGCCGCTGAGGCCGCCCGCGGCTCCGCACCATTGACTCCCGCAATTTGCTTTTGATTTTTGCCCTCCCGGCTCCCCCCACGGCCCGCTGGGGACCCCGCTGGGGGCTGGACCCTCCCAGGGAGGGCACCAGGGCAGGGAAATGTGCTTGGAGTGGGGGTCTCACCTGCTGCAGGGGCTGGGGTGAGCTGGGCTGTGCCCGTGGGGGGCTCTAGCCACAGGTGGGAAGTTGCTGCCAGCCTCCAACAGCATTTCCTTGTGGAGAGCTGGGTTTTACTTTTCTTGGGACCTTTTGAATTTCTCTGGATCCGTTGTGGCAGCTCTTGCCCTCAGCCTGGGGAGCCACCACTGTCACACGAAGGGGCAAGTGGCACAGACACCGGTGGCACGTGGGGTGTGGGGCTGGCAGGTTTCGGGTTGGGCCTCCCTGAAGTGCCACTGAAGCTGCCCCAAATTTGGGACCCCTGTCCTCAGGGAGCTCCTCCAGCCCCGAGCATCCCCTGGGCCTTGGCAGCGGCCACGCCGCTTTTGTTTTCCCAGAAAACAACCCCACCTCCGCGCCCGTTCCAGCTCGCTTCCCTCCGCTTTGGCTCAAAATTCATAAAGAGTCAGAGGACGCGCGGCAAAGCAGAATGGCATCTGTGCAATGCCTGCCCCTGTGGGGACACGGCGGCCAGCAGGGCCACCCTGCCCGCCACCGGGCTGGGGGTGCAGCGGGGGGCCCGGGCAGTGCCACCCTGGCCAGCGGGCACAGCCGGGCCTGGGACGGTGCCCGCGGGCACGGGGCAGCCCGGCCCTGCCCGGGGACCCTGTGCCCGCCCAGCTGTGCCCCGTGACCCCGTGTTTGGGGCTCGGGCCGCTGTTGTGGTGTTCCTTGTGCCGCGATCCCACGGGCAGATAGCATTGTTTGCCCTGACACGTAAGCCGGTGACAACCTGGAGAGCTCTGGCATGGATTGCGAGCGCTCTCCCGGCCTGCCCTGCTCCCAGCGCCTTTTTATAGCCCAGCAGAACTTGTTTTGCCGCGGCAGCCAAGCAGAACCCGAGCGCGAGCTGGAGCTGAGGGGGACCTGAGCAGCTGGGTCACGTCCGCACCCCTGAGCCCCAGCAGCCCCGCGCGGGGTCCCTGCTCCCCAGGGCGCCCAGCCCTGCCCTCCCCTCTGCTCAGCGCACGGAGAGGTTGAGGGAAGCCCCCAGGCTCGGAAAATGAGGGGTCTGGGGTTTTGGGGGGGCCCGGAGTGGGGGCATACTGCTGGGGAGGGGATGTGGTGGGAAGGCCACCAGTGCACAAGGACACATTGTCATGGCCACGGGCAGGGGACAAGCTGAGGTGGTCCTGAGCCCACTGCCTGTCCCCTGGCACAGCAAAGGGACACCAAACACCCCCAGAGGGGTCCCAGCTGCAGGTGAGGGGCCAGCAGCCCCCCTGTGCCCCCCCCAGAGCAGCAGAGCCTCGGCAGGACGGGAGGTGAAGACGGATTATGAAAGTGTTTCTTTGCTTTGCTTTTGAGAAAGGAGAACTTCAAAGGGGCCATTTATCACCAGACAAAGAGAGTCGCGAGTTATTTGCAAAGTGTAGGGGAGAAACATTCATTACCAGCGTGACAGACACTGCTGCTGCTGGGTGTCCTCCTGCCCACCCTGTCTCTGTCCCAGCAGGTCCTGGGTGCCTCCTGTCCCCCACGGGCCAGCCCCAGCTCCTGTCTCCTCCTGTGCCAGGTGGAGCTGCAGGGCTCTGGGTGAGGGCTCTGGGGTGATGGATGTCCCCAGGGGGATGTGTGTCCCCACCACGGGTGCACCCACATCCTGGAGGAGCAATGTGGGGGTTCCCTGTTGTGTCCCCAGTGCTGCCAACACAGCCCACCCAGTGCCAGCCCTGCCTGAGGGCTCCTGTGCACTGAGATCAGACATGGTGGACACCAGATGGGGATGAATCCATCCCTGCAATCCATCCTTCAATCCATCCCTGCAATCCATCCTTCAATCCATCCTTCAATCCATCCTTCAATCCATCCTTCAATCCATCCTTCAATCCATCCCTGAGCCCCAGAGCATCTCTTCCTGGATGATGCCCAGGCTCATCTTTGCTGTGCTTGGGGCAGGGGGCACACAGGGGGAACAGGAGTGGTTTCCACACCAAAGCCTCTCTCTGTAGCCTGGTGACAGCTGGGACATGTCCCTTCCCTGGGAGCTGGGTGGGTTGTGCAGCACAGCCCGTGACGGGGTGTCTGTAGGGTGTCTGTAGGGTGTCTGTGGGGTCTGTGGGGTCTGTGGGGTCTGTGGGGTCTGTGGGGTCTGTGGGGTGTCTGTGCTGGGAATGAAGGGGACAGGGACAGCAGGATCAGCACCCTAGGACTGAGCCTCTCTCGCAGAAGCTCTGCAGAGGGAGAGCCAAGGCTGTGCCCATGCCCTGGGAGGGAGAAGACAATCAAAGAGGTAATTTGCATCCTAAAGCACGTTCCAACAGAGCTGGCTTCCCTGGAGGGTGCAGGTGGCACCTGTGTGGCGCTGGGGCTGTGGCTGTCGGGGTGCTGGGCAGGAGGGCTCCCCGTGGCCCTGGGCAGCCCCGGGCAGGGCGGGCAGCTCTTCCTTTCATGTCTGACCCCTCCCGAAACCACAGCTTCCCTCGGCCCGCGCGGGGATCAACCGCGGGTCATATTTAATAAAGGTGGGGATGGGAGAAGGCTCAAAACATTACATCACCTCGTGTGGGGGAGGCGGAGGCAGGCAGGGAATGCGAAAGTCTCAGCGCAAGTGGGGGCAGAGGAGAAAAAAAATCTCCGTGAGGGGGTTTAATGGCCTGCTTTGGTGGGAACTCTCTTGCCCACTGCCCGCGAGGTCAGAGGTGTCTGCGCGCGCTCAGGCGTTAAATGAAACAAACTCCAAGGGAAGAATGAGGGGCAGATACCAAACGTGTAAATGTGCCCGTGGCAGAAATCCCCCGGCGCTGTGCCTGCCCCGGGCCTCGCAGGAAAGGTCCCACCAGTGCCCCGTGGCTGCTGTGTCCCCACTCTGCCTGGTGCCAGGGGACACGAGGCCACCCCAGCCAGGACAGGGGGTGCCCTGGTGCCTGGCTTCGCTGCCATGCAGTGCCAGGAGCAAAGTCCCCGTGCCTGAGCCGTGCCTGGGGCTCACCCCGCGCTGCCCACGGCGCTGCTGTGGTGTGGGAGCTGCAGCCTGGCTCGGGGCAGGCACGGCTGGCCCTCCGTGGGGATGCAGGACGTGGCTGTGGGAAGGGACTGCCTGGAGCAGGATGGCTTTCCCCTCCTTGTGGATGGTGTGCAGGGATGGGCTGCTGGTTGGGTTCTGGAGTCTCTGAGATGATGGGGAGTGGATGGTGTGCAGGGATGGGCTGGGTTGGGTGCCTGGAGCGTCTGAGGTGATGAGTGGATGGTGTGAAGGGGTGGGCTCCTGGTTTGGTGCCTGGAGTCTCTGAGATGATGGGGAGTGGATGGTGTGCAGGGATGGGCTGTGGTTTGGTGTCTGGAGTCTCTGAGATGATGGGGAACAGATGGTGTGAAGGGGTGTGCTGCTGGTTGGGTGCCTGGAGTCTCTGAGATGATGGGGAGTGGATGGTGTGCAGGGATGGGCTGGGTTGGGTTCTGGGAGTCTCTGAGATGATGGGGAGTGGACGGTGTGCAGGGATGGGCTGGGTTGGGTGCCTGGAGCCTCTGAGGTGATGGGGAGCAGGACTGAGGCCATTCCAGCCCTGGGCCAGTGCGGGCTGGCTGTGCAGCAGGTGTCTCTGGAGGGTTGAGGGCAGAGCAGAGCGTGCCCAGGGTGAAACACCCTCCTGGTGCAGCCACCCTGTGTTCCCAGCCACTCCTGCTTCCCACTGATGCTCCCGCCAGGCTGGGGCTGGGAAACTATGTGCTCCCAGCCCCGGGGGCAGGCAGCGGCCCCCGAGCTCTTCTGCTGAGAGGAGTTAATGAGCTGTGCCGGACAACGATGGGAAAAGGGAAAAGGGCGCTCGCAGCCAGGCTCAGACACCGCTGGGAGGAAGGGGGAAGAGCAGTGGGGGGAGAGAGATGGACCAGAAAACGATACCCACTTCATTAGCCAGGTGGTTCCAAATGTGTGGAAACAGGACAAGGTCCAGGTCACCCACTGTGACAGAACACCATTATCATGCCGTGCCATGAAGCCTGTGCAAAGACCAAGTCAAAGCTCAGCAGCCCACTTGAAAGGGACAGGGGACACGGGGGACCCTCTGGGAGCAGGAGCCAGGCTGTTCCCAGGCCGGGCAGGGTGGGGGTGTCACAGCCCGAGCTGGGGGGTCTGGGCACTCAGCCCTGGCACCTGCAGAGCCTCCCACAGACCCTGGGCAGGAGGGGCACGCTGGGAGCACGGGGATGTGACACAGTCCTGGTGCCACCGAGTGGCTGGCACAGTGACACAGGCCCTGCACGGCCCCTCAGCCCCACGGGTGGGTGGTTTGGTGCCTCTCCCGTCACCTGGGGTCTGGAGAATTTTGGGGGGATCAGGGACCTGCTGTGGTGTGAAGGATGAGGGCACCTGTGGGTGCAGGGAGCCGGTGGGCAGGGGACACTGACCCTCAGAGCTGGGACAGCTGGGCACAGAGAGAGCACTCAGCAGTGACCTGCTCTCTAGAGACCCGAGGGTGCAGGGCACAGCAGGGCTGGGGAGCCCCTCACCCCCACCGAGGATTCACACGGTGCCAGAGGGGTGTCAGGGAGCTGCTGTCACCGTCCTGGCCCCGAGCTGCCCCTGTTCCAGGAGCAGGAATGGTTTTTGGACAGTTCAGCCCGTGCAGTCCCAGCGCCCGCTGCCGCCGGCGGGCACAGGCTGTTCCCTGCCGAGGAGCTGGGCTCTTCCCTTGCCTGCCTTCCCTCTGCCTGGCTCTGCAGGATCCAGAGTGCCACGGCTCCCCGGGGTGTTTACCTGAGGGGATCCATGGCCAGGGGGTCAGGGACCAGCAGCTGAGCCCCCGAGAGGCTCTGGGGCTGCCTTTGGGGTCTGCCCTGGCTGCTGGTGGCTGGCAGGATTTTCTGTGTGTTTTGAGATGGGCAGGTAACTCTGGGTGCCCTGGAAAAGTCTGAATCTGGGCTGGGAGCACTGGGTTTAAAGCTGCTGGCCTTTGCCAAGAGCAGGAACGGGAAGTGCTTTGGCCAACTGGGCAGTCATGAGTGGAGATCTCAGGCCTGCCTTCCCCTGGAGGTCCCAGGCTGCTCTGTGCCCTGCCCTGGCTGTGCTGCTGCCTCTTGTCCTGTGTCTGCTTCTATTTGAGTGAATTTGTTCATCTTTGGGACGTGGTGCATTCACAGCAGTAGGAAGAGCAGGTTTTGTTCAGACCCCAGAGCACAGCCTGGATCTCTTCCCTGCCCATTCCCAAACCTGTTCCTGCTCCCAGCCCCGGCTGCTGCCAAGGGTCAACGGGGGCTTCGTGTCCCCTGTGACCTCTGTCCCCGCAGTGTCCCCTTGGCTGACTGGCTGTCCTTCCCTGTCCTCAGTGGCACTGAGCCTGTCCCCAGAGCTGCCCCACAGCCGGGGCCACAACCCCCACTGGTAACCCCATCCTGGGGTGCTCCCCTGGGCCCTCACAGCCTGTTCCTGCTCGGGCAGCAGGACCCCCCACACCGGAGGACTGCGGGGAGATCCCAGAGGGGTTTCTCATCCTGTCCCCCTTCCAGCGTGGGCACAGCGAGCCCAACCCACCGGGGGTCTCGGCTCGGCCCGGGGGGCGCGGGCAGAGAAAGGCGCTCCCTTCCCGGGGGGCGACCGGCTCCGGGACCCCCGACGGCAGCCGGGTCCGGGGCGCTGCCAGCCGCCGTCCCGTGAGCACCGAGCCGCCCGGCGCTGCCCCCGCCGCTCCCCCGGGGCCTCCCGCCGGCCGCGAGGCAAAGTCCGCCCCGGCGGGCGCTAAGGGCCGGGCCGAGCCGTGCCGGGCCGGGGCGGGGGCCGGAGGAGAGGCTTTGGCGCTGATTTGCATAAGGTATAATGCCTTATGGTGGCGGTCATGGCTCGGTAGAGCGCGGCCCGCGGCCCGCAGCAGCCGGGGCGGAGCGGGAGGAGGGCGGCGAGCGGCGGGCGCGCCGCGGCCCCGGGAGGATGGTGTCCCAGCTGAGCGCCCTGCAACGGGAGCTGCTGGGCGCCCTGCTCAGCTCCGGGGCCACCAAGGAGGGGCTGATCCGCGCCCTGGAGGACATGGTGCCCGCCGCCGGCTTCGGCGTCAAGCTGGAGAGCCTTCCGCTGTCTCCCGGCGGGCCCCCCGACGGCAGGGCCGGGCTGCCGGCGCTGGCCAACGGGCACGGCAAGGGCAAGCTCTCGGGCGACGAGGGCTCCGAGGACGGCGACGACTTTGACACGCCGCAGATCCTCCGCGAGCTGCAGTCGCTCAACACGGAGGAGGCCGTGGAGCAGCGGGCGGAGGTGGAGAGGATGATCAGGTACCGGCACCGGGGTCCGCCCGCAGGCGCTCGGGACGGCGGCCCCGGCCCCAGAGCCCTGCCCGGGGCCGCTCCCGCTGTGTGGAAGCCGGGCAGCGCTGCCGGCGCTCCCGGCTCGCTGTGTCCCACCCCGGGGCGCCCTGCCCGCCCCGCCGGCAGTCCCGGTGGCGGCTCCCGGGGCTCCCTTGCCCGGTGCTGCCTCGTCCGGACCCCGCGGGGAAGCCGGAGCCGGTGGCCGGGTCCCCCGCCCCGTCGGGGCTGGCGGTGTCCGGTGGCGGCGGGGCCGCGGGGGCTCGCAGCGGCCGCCGGCTCCGTCCGTCCGCGCCGGCGGCTCCGCATCAGCCGCACCACGTGGAGCCCGGGGCGTTATTAATTTATTTCTATAAATCATCAACAGAAAGATACACAAAGGGCCGCGATCAGGGCGATCGGGCCGGCGGGTTATTCATTGCCGGGGTTGTAAAGCGGGCCGCGAGCGGGGAAGGAAGAGGGAACCCCCGACGGCGGCGGCTCCGCTCCGGCCCGTCCCGACACGCGGCTCCGCTGCGCTGCCGGCCCGGTGCCCGGCCCGGTGCCCGGTGCCCGGTGCCCGGGGCGCGGCCCCGGTGCTGCCGGCCGTGGGTGCCCGTGCCCTCCGCCAGCCTGCGGAGCCCGGGCACAGCCCCGGCTCTGCCCCCGGGATCTCGGCAGGGACGCGCTGCCCTCCTGCCCCGGCAGCAGCAGGGCAGGCGGTGCCCTTGGGGGACAGGCAGTGCCACCCGTGCCCGCCCTGTGCCAAGGGGGCTCCGAGCGAGGAGGATCCATCCTCAGCACCCCTGGGTGCTCCCACTGTCCCCGGTGCCCTCCTTGGTGGCCACATCCACCCGCGGGGGTGCCGGGCAGGCTGAGCCCCGGGGTCCCCGTGCTCCCGCAGGTGTTTCTGTGCAAAGTTTGCCTTGGGTGCAAACAAGAGCGGGCACATGTCCCCGAGGAGCCTTTGCAAAGGGCTGGTGTTTGCTCTGAGAGAGGCCTTTGTACTTGGAGAGGGAGCAGGTAGGGGAGCCGGGAGACAGCGGCTGCTGGGGCTGAGCCCCCTCTTTCCCTGCTGCCCCGGGGTCCTGACCCAGGGCAGGCTCACTCGGGGCTGGTCCACATCCCTGGGGCTGCTCCACATCCCAGGGCTGCTCAGGAGCCCTGCAGCTCCCTGGGGCCGTGGTCTGGCTGTGCTGTGCTGGTGCCATGGGGTCACCGTGGGCACCCAGCCCAGCTCTGGCACAGACACCCCAGGCTCCCTCCCTGCCCGTGCCACCTGCCAGGGCTCACCCACACCTCGCTCAGGCAAATCATAATAAATCCCAGGAGCACCCAGATCCCATCTGTGGGGCTTTGGGAAGGCCACCAGGCAGCCCTGGGGACCCTGCAAAGCCACCCCGAGGTGTGTGGGGAGTGCAGGCACAGCTGACTGATCCCTGGTGAGCAGGGAGATGCTGACCAGGATGGCAAATCTGCGGGGAGCTGGGTTTATAATCCATCTGTATAAATTCTTGGCATATTTCTCTGAGGATGTGGAGTGTGTTTACCTGGTTTTGAGGCTGACAAAATGGGTGAGCTTGTCTGGGAATCCCTGGGAAGAGGAACAGGCTTTGCCCTCACCTGTGTGTGAAGGTGAATGGGGAAATGTTCTTTTTCAGGCAGCATTGTCTTTGTGGGGCTAATTTTGTGCAAGAAAAACACCTTTCCATGGTTTTGGTGAGAAGGACTTTGGAGCCAGGGCTATAAACTGGTTTTCCAGTATTAGAAAGCACTCCTGGGTTGGGTCTGGGTTTTGGTTTTGTTTGTAAGTAAAGTCCTGTTGAAGACTGGACAATTAATGTTTGTTTTATTTCGTTTTGGTGACAGAATCAAAGAATAAGGGCTGGTGTTGACTCAAAAGGTTTTCCTCTCTGGCTTTTTAGGTTACCAAAAAAGAAAGGAAAAAAAAAGAGGCCAAACAAACACTCAAACGTTTCATTTTGGGTCAAGTCCAAACATTTTGTTTAACATGAAACAAAATGTTTGGGTTTGGTTTCAGGTTGTTTAACCCTTTTGAATACGGTCAAGTTGATTCGTAAAGGAATAATCACTTCTCAGAAATTAAGACCCGAATAATTGTTTTGAAAGTGTAAGTGTGAAACACATTGGAAATGTCAAGGTGAAGCCTTTTGAAAAATAATTAAATGGAGGGAAATTCTGGAACTTTTTTTGGCTAATTCTCAGATATTTTTCCAACCAAAAGGTTGCCAAATTTTATCTGAATTTCAGAATCTCCTCTGAAGCCCCCGAGCCTCTCATTTGACATTTTCCGAGCGTGCTCTCGGTTTCACTCTGAGGAAACTCTGCCCTGGGCCCGGTTGCGAACCAAACCGCTCTTAGAAATGATAATGAGCTCTGTCCCATTAACTGGTTATTAATCAGTAATTAGTGGGATCAGTTGGGTGGCAGGAGCTGCTGTGACAAAGGTCTGCCCGAGCCCCTCAGCTGGGGCACGGCTGCTCTGCCCGGTGCCGCTGCCAAGGGCATTTTCTCCACATCCTTCTCCTCGCTCCCCGCCTTCTCCTGGGAGCCATCCCACGGCCAGGACCCCCAAAAACAGCGGGGTTCCCTGCCTGGAGGGTGCAGGTTTGGGCACAGGTTTGGGCACAGGCTCGGGGACTCCAGGAAGGCTCTGTGGCTCCTTCCCGGCTGTGACAAAGCCCTGCTTGGCTCTGCTCCGGTGTTTTGCCGTGGATCCAACCAGCTTTGTTTTCAAGCTACATTCAGGAAAAAAAGTAAGAAATCTACTTGTTGGGCTTTTTTTTTTTTTTCCCTTCACTTGACAAGTTGAAGGATCCAAAGTAATGAATTGGGAAAGCAGTTGGATGGCCGTTCCAAGCGGCGTTGGGGTATTGCATTATTTGAGTGCAGGACTGTGACCAGCTCTGGGCTCACAGTGATTTTTCAGTGCTGAAAGTGCTCCCTTTTGGCCCAGAATAAACCCTGGGATCTTGGATACAGCACAGGTGTTTTGGCCTGTTCCTCTGCTGTCACACTGGGCATTCGACAGAGCTAAAGACCACGGACAGCATTTGGATTTTCAGCTGTAATTTTATTTGTTCTAAAATGAAAATACTCTAATCAGCAGACTCTAAATCGGCGTCAGCTACCCCAAGGACAGTAAAGTAGTGTGATTTAGAGAAGAGTAATTTACACCTGGATCCTACAGGAGCCAAATTCAAGTATTTAATAATAATCAGGAATGACTCAAAATTTTCGGGGGTTTGGTTTCGGTTTTGCGTTCGGGGACTCATTGGGTTTGTGTGCCTGGTTTGACCTTGGCTTTTCAGCCTTTACGTGTGGTCAGCGCATGCACAGCTGTGGGAGCGAGGGAACAGGGTCCCTTCTAAGGGGATATTGAGATTTTGAGATCATCATCCCTGTGGGAATGGAAGGAAGAAGCTGCACAGCGAGCGCGGCGGGTGGGGTTGGGTGGCAGTGCAGGGGTCCCTGCCAGCCGTGGGCACGGGCACAGTGCAGGTGAGCAGGGCAGGAAAAGCATCCCCAGCACCTCTGTTTCTTTGTCAGCAGACCAGGATGGGCTCCCCGTGCCCATCCATGTGTGTGTCCCTCTGGGTGTGTGTGCCTTCCACGGGAGGAATCGCGCTGAACGGGAGGGCAGCGGCTCATGGACGGGCTGTGCTTCTCCGTGGAGGGGCTGGAGGAGCTTTGATGGCATTAATGGCACCTTGGGGTGTCCCATCAGGACACGGGGGTCCTCTGCTTGTCCCTCCCTGGGGGAACAGTCTGGCTGGCAGCCCTTGGGGTGGGTGTGAGCCCCCATCCCGCCAGCCCCGGGGGGCTGTTCTGGGGGCCTGGGGAAAAATATACACTCCAAGGATCTTGTATCCTTCTGAAACAGTTTGTAAATAATAATAATTAATAGTAATAGAAATAATAATAATGAAAGGTTTCCATTATGGGAAGAAGCAAATACTGGGGGCTTCTCCCCGGCAGCAGATATTAACCCTTGGTTTCCCTGCCCACAGCGAGGACCCGTGGCGGGCAGCGAAGATGATCAAGGGCTACATGCAGCAGCACAACATCCCGCAGAGGGAGGTGGTGGATGTCACCGGCCTCAACCAGTCCCACCTCTCGCAGCACCTCAACAAGGGCACCCCCATGAAGACCCAGAAGAGAGCTGCCCTGTACACGTGGTACGTCCGCAAGCAGCGCGAGATCCTCCGCCGTAAGTACCCGAGGGAATGCTGGGGGAGAGGGGTCCCTGTGTCCCTGTGTCCCTGGGTCCCTGTGTCCCTGTGTCCCTGTCCTGCCCCTGGTGCCAGCACAGCCCCCAGGCTGCAGCTCTGCAGCACCTCCCCGAAACAGTTTGCCAAGTAAAATGAATTTAAGGTGTAGGAAAAGGGGGTGAGAGGCCCTGTTGGTGGCAGGGTCCCCCCTGGCTCATCCACAGGGCTGAATTTCTGGGTATTTGTGTTTGTTAGAGCTGGGAGAGCAATTAATGATGGCTCACAGTTAGGTGCCTTTCCCACCTTTGCCCCTTTTCCTTGTTATTTTTCAGGCTGCTCATTTTTTTTCGACTAAGTGCAAAAAATGCAGAGAGAGAAAATGTAAAACCCCTGAATTGCTGCTCTCTGTGCTGTTTAAAATGCAGATTATTTTGACCAAGCACACAGACTATTCCTTTGTGCCCCTGTCCCACTCTTCCCTGCCGTGGGATCTGTCCCGTGGCTCTCAAAGCAGCCCTGAGTGGCACTGGCACTCCCCAGGAAAGGGCTCTGCCTCCCTCTCCCAAAAGGATGCAATATCCAGCAGAGGGGAAGTGCAGAAAAGGCTTCAGCCCCAAATACCATTGCTCTGAAAACACACCTTGAGACGTTAGAGCAAACACAGCCTGCTCCAGCCTTGCCCTGTGCTCCCCCCCGTCACGGGGGGAAAAAGCCATTATAAAAAGAGGGAGAATTCCCCTGCAAAACTGGGAATAATAAAACGCTCCCATTAATCTCCCTTTACTGCTGTGGTGACAGGAGCGGGGCTGGGGCGGCCGCCGAAGGTCACCTCTGGTGCTGCCCGCCCCGGGCACGGGGCTGGCGTCCCACCACGCTGGGAGGGGAGTGGCAGGGGAGCTGTGGGTGAGCACAGAGGGGCACCCTCTCGGGGGGCTTCAGCAGCCGTCCTGCCCAGCTCCTTGCTTGGAAAAATCCTCCCAAAACAAGTGCGGGCTGGCAGGGGCCCTGCCCATGAATATGCATGGCCATAGCGTGCCCTGCACATGCCTCCCCATTAAACAGGGGTGGCAGCAGGCTGGCCCCTTCCCGGGATGGGTGGCAGGGAGCACCTGGCTGGCTCCAAAGCCTGCTGTGGGCTCGGGGTGCTGCGGGAGGGGACGTGGGGGGCCCTCGGCGCGGGACGGTGACTCCGAGCGGCGGCTACAGGCCAGCTCACGTCTGCTCCTTTCTCTTTCAGAGTTCAACCAGGCAGTCCAGGGTTGTGGAAATATGACAGACAAAGGCAGTCAGGATCAGCTGCTGTTTCTCTTTCCAGAGTTCAATCAGCAGAACCAGGGGGCTGCCCAGCTCGACGATGCCTGCTCTGAAACCCCCAGCAAGAAGATGCGGCGCAATCGCTTCAAGTGGGGGCCGGCCTCCCAGCAAATCTTGTACCAAGCCTACGAGCGCCAGAAGAACCCCAGCAAGGAGGAGAGGGAGACCCTGGTGGAGGAGTGCAACAGGTAATGGCTGCTCCACACACCTGCGCTGCCTCTCCTGCCCACAGCCTCAGCCTTCCTCCTGAAAGCCGTGGGCGATGCCGTGGGCGATGCCGTGGGAGATGCCGTGGGAGATGCCATGGGAGATGCTGTGGGAGATGCCATGGGCGATGCCATGGGCGATGCCGTGGGAGATGCCGTGGGCGATGCCATGGGAGATGCCGTGGGAGATGCCATGGGCGATGCCGTGGGAGATGCCATGGGCGATGCCGTGGGAGATGCCGTGGGAGATGCCGTGGGAGATGCCGTGCTCACCACTCCAGCTCGTGGCACAGCTTTGCCGAGCTGCCAGGCCTCTCCTTGCCATGTTTTCCCCCTCTGGGTGATGTTTGGAGCAGAGTGAGCTCCGTGCTTGGGCAGGGACGTGATGGGGATGCTGCAAGGGTGATCCAGGGGACAGCACAGGGACGTGCAGCGTGATCAGAGGGAGCGGGGCTGCCCTTTACAGGACGGCTGTAAAGAGAGCAGGTGGGCACGCAGGAAGGGCTGAAACTCCCCCAGATTTGTTGCGTCCCGAGGCCCCTGCTTGCCCCCAGCAGCACCCTTGCTCCAACGTGTCCCTTGCCTCGCAGGGCCGAGTGTCTGCAGCGAGGAGTGTCCCCCTCCAAGGCTCACGGGCTGGGCTCCAACCTGGTGACGGAGGTGCGGGTGTACAACTGGTTTGCCAACCGGCGCAAGGAGGAGGCGTTCCGCCAGAAGCTGGCCATGGATGCCTACAGCTCGGGCCAGCCCCCACACAGCATGAACCTGCTGCTGTCCCACGGCTCCCCGCACCACAACCAGCCCAGCGCCTCCCCGCCCAGCAAAATGCCAGGTAAGGCCTCGCCAGGGTGCTGGGGGTGATGCTGGCAGAGCTCGGGTGTCACCCTGGTCGTGGCTCAGCCTCGGGCAGGGATGGTGATGGAGAGCAGCGCTGCTGTCACTGCAGTGCTGTGGCCACATGGTGAGGGCTGGATTTCCGCCGCGCCGGGGATAAATCAGTGTTTGCTCCGTTGGTTTGACTCGCGGGAGTTCCGTGTGGGCTCGGCTGGGCAGGGAGAGGCAGTGCCCAGCAGGGCAGGAGGAGCTGCCCCGTGCCTGCCGTGTGGTGCCAGTGCCAGTCTGTGGCATGTAGCCCACCTGGAGCCCTGGTTCTGCACGGGCAGTGCCCAGCAGGGCAGGAGGAGCTGCCCCGTGCCTGCCGTGTGGTGCCAGTGCCAGTCTGTGGCATGTAGCCCACCTGGAGCCCTGGTTCTGCACAGGCAGTGCCCAAAGGAAGGGGTGCCAGGGTGTCCTGGCGAGATACCCCAGGCTGGGTGCATGATCTGCAGCAGCCCCGTGCCAGGGTGCAGGGAGGTGGATGAAGAAAGCTGCCAGGGGGTGCAGGGTGACTCCTCCTCCTCCTCCCCACACCCAGGACTGGGCAGAGCTGAGCAGACCCCCGAAAACCCCCAGGGGACTGAAGTGGGAGATAACCCTCCCCGGTGTGCAGCCCCCTCCCCACGGTTATGTCATTGTTGGGAGAACAATCCCCATTGTCCCTCACCTGCCTCTGCAGCCCCTGCGGGTGGCACAGGGGGCTCAGCCCGTGTCCCCCTGCCCTGTGTCCCCTCGGACACAGCCACCCCCTGGAAATGACCCTGCGTGGCGTGTGTGACACGCACCCAGCTCATCAAAAGGCAAACCCGTGTGGCAGAGTGTCCCCGTGGGAAGGGCAGGGTGCTTGGGGACACCGCCAGCCATGCAGGTGGCACCCCCGAGAGGTACCCGGGGATGTGCCTGGGCATCTCCAGTGGGCATCTCCCGGCTCTGGAGGAGCCGGCAGCATCCCGGGGACCGGGATGTGACCACAGTGTGACCCTGCCCCAGGAATGCCCCGCACAATGGACGTTTGCCCTGCTGTCAGCGGCTGATTGCTTACAAGGTGCCCTACAAGCACATTGTCAGCAGAATCAGCTGTTTTCGGTGTCGCGGCGGGCTCCACAATGCCCCACCAGCATGCAGCCCCGCATTGTCACGGCGTTGTCCCCCGTGCATGCTTAATTGACAATTAAGCCGGGGCTTTGAACGGAGCCCGCCGCCTTTGATGTGCCCCCCGCCTGGCAGCGCACATGGGGCACCCCCGAGAGCCTTTGTTTTCTTCTATTAGGGGACAGCAATTACTGTAACCGCGGGCATTTATCTCGGGGCTGGAGGGCCCTTAAGCCCCAGCCTTTATTTTGCCGTCGGAGCGGTGCCAGCAGGGGCTGGCCGTGGCTATAGGGCCGGTGACAGCCCCGTCCCCAGGGGCTTTGAGCGGGGCAGGAGTGGTGGCCGCGGGGCAGAGCCCCTCCGGAGGGGTCGGCAGGGCTTGGCTGCGGGAATTCCCCGGCGGTCGGTGCTCGTGTCCGTCCCGAGGAGGCGGAGATGGGCATGGCCAGGGACGCCGAGGGGCTTCGGGGCTGATGTGGGGGCAGCAGGCAGGGATGGAGCTCAGCCGGGCCGCGCTGGGTGTGAGAGCTGGGTGCTGGAACACCTCCAGGAGGTGTTTGGGGATCCCCTGCTGACCCCATCGGGCTGTCCGTGCTGGGATTTGAACTGTCCTTGCCCCGGCGTGGCGGCGTCTGGGCCGCTCGATGCTTTAACAGCTTAATGACAGCGCGGGGACACTGTCCTGGCCCGGGACATCCCGGGGCAGCTGCGAGCCTCGGCCGGGCACAGGGAGGGGTCGCCTCCCCATCAATGGGGTCCCGCAAAGGGCGGGATGACAGCGGGGCAGCGATGGGAGCTGTAAAAGTCAAACATCCTCCGGCCCCTTCTCGGGGACTCATCCGTCAAGCCTCGAGCTGGGGTTTTAACTGTTTGGAGGTAAATACTTACAGCCTTTCTATCTCGGAGGCTCCTCTCCGAGGCTGGACTTTTCCCTTACTCTGGGTTTTATCAGCGATCTTGGTTCCCTGTTTGATTTGAAGGTCACTCGGGGCTTTATCTCGGTGCCATGCCGCAGACTCTGGCTTATGCCATCTTTATCTTCAAGAGCCCCGAAGACAATCGGGGCATTGATGAGATTAGGGGAAGCAGCGCCCGCCCCCCGAGCCCGCCCTGCATACAAAGGGCCGCCCTCCCTGCAGAGCCCAGCCCATGGCCGGGGGGCACAGCATCCCTGCAGCCTGCCCCGGGGCACCCATGGGGGCACAGCATCCCTGCAGCCTGTCCTGAGGCACCCATGGGGGCACAGCATCCCTGCAGCCTGTCCCGGGGCACCCATGGGGGCACAGCATCCCTGCAGCCTGTCCTGAGGCACCCATGGGGGCACAGCATCCCTGCAGCCTGTCCCGGGGCACCCATGGGGGTCAGGGTGTCATCCATCCATCCATCCATCCATCCATCCATCCATCCATCCATCCCTGCTCTGCAAACATCAGAGGAGCAGATCAATATCTGAGCAATCACATTTATATACATATATAGGTGTATATGAATATCTATTAAAATACATTACTTACATATATATGTGTATATATAATATATAATATATAATATGTATTATATATATTATATATATAACATATATATACATATATATATAACATATATATATACATATATATACACACACACATTTAGATATCTCTATAGATAGAGATAAACATAAAAATAACCCAGTGCCACCCCTGAGATTCTTCCTGAAGCCCAAAGGGCAGCTGAAGGGCTTTACCTTTCCTTTAAAAGAAGAGCCCACCAACAAGCCCTCGCTGTGGGGTACCCTGGTTCCACCTGGCCCTTCCCCGTGCCCTGGGGGTGCCTGGGACCCCGTGCCATGGCTGCAGTATTTTACTGTCGGGCACACGGTGGGGCTCGGTGGGTACAGTGCACTGTGAGGAGCTTTTCCCTCTTTTATGGGGGTAATTAGAACTTTATGGCAGCAGCGAAATGGGAGGGTCTAGTCCCCATAAACGGGTTTATAATGGATATAAACTATGCACCTCTGTAACTGAGCAAGATTAACACTTTAGGGACAATTTGAGTGGCAGCCCAAAAATCAGATGTGCCTCAGCGCTGCCTGGATCTGAATTTTGGGAGGGTGAAGTTATCCCATCAGTGTCCATAGTGCAGTGGGTGAAACATCACTGAGTCCAGCATGACCCCAAAAATTACACTTTGCTTTTCTCACCCCATTTTCATACCCTGGCCTGTGCTGGTGGCTGCATCCTGGAGGGTCAGGCAGAGCCAGAGCTGCATCCCCTCCATCACCAGAATTTTTGGGGTGTCTTTTGGGGTTTGCAGTGCTGTGATGTGCAGGGCATTGGTGACGTCTGGGCAGAAGTGCAGCCTGGAGCTGGGGGCAGGGGCAGCCACTGTGTGCAGTGGCACGGTGGCAGCAGGGCTCCTGCTGCATGGCAATGACAGTTAAAAGTACAGTGAGGGGGGTTTAAAATCCAATTTATTCATATCAAACATGACTTAGAGCAAAGCAGAACCAAACTGCTTCACTGCTGGTGCCTGCCAAAGGCCTGGTGTGCTCAGAGGAAATGGCACAGGGCTGTGATGAAAGTGATGAAGAGACTGATCCTTGCCCTAAACTCCCTCCACCACCCCTCTGCCCCGGGTCAGCAGGATGAGTGTGGACCCCCAGAGAAGCTGGGGGTGCTGGGGCTGGGGGTGGGTGCCCAGGACCCCCACCCTGGGGCTGTCACTCTGCTGTCCCCGTCCATCGGCTGGAACAGGGTTAAGGCTACAGGAGCTGGACCCTGCAGCTCGTCTGGGGCAGGGGAAGGCTGTAAAACATTTCACAGCCTGTGCAGCTCAGGGGCCACACAATGGCCCGTCCCATAAACAGACTTTTGTATTATGGCTGTAGCTCCAGTTATAAAAAAAGCCTTGAGGAGGGGAGGCTCCACGGCCAGACCCATTCCCAGTGATCCCATCCAGCTCCTCTCCTGAGCAGCCACAGGAGGAGACTGAGGGGGAATAAATCCCTTTGCACAAGGGCTGCTTCCAGCTGTGGAGGCACAGGAGAGCAGCAGGAGAAGCATTGGGCTCTGATGGCTGTCTGAGCCCAGCCCATAAAGCCTGGATGCCAAAGCCCCGGCAGGAGCCCTGCAGTCCTGGTGCTCCCAGGAGCTGTGCCCCTGCCTTCACCCGGCTCTGGGGGGCTCCCAGGGCTGTGCTGCCAGGGCAGGGCTGGATCCCAGGGTTCAGTGATGGAGGGAGGCCTGGGGAGCTCAGAGAAAGGCAACACCAGGGAGCTCCGTGTGCTCCAGCAGCGACAACAGCAGCAATGCCTTGTAGTGGCTTCCTGATATTAATGAGCCCCAATCCAAGCCAGCCCTGGGGACACGTAAATAATAACACCCCTCCCATTGTGGGGACGGGGAAAACCCAGTGAGGATGGGTGTTTCCTACAGGGAGCCCTGCAGGAGGCTTCTCAAGTGGCTTCTGTCCTTGGTGGGGCAGCAGTGGCACGGCTGTCACCAGCCCCAGAGCCCAGCCTGGCCCTCCTGGGGAGAGTTAATCTTCATCAAGACTCTTCATCAAGACACAGAGTCTTCAGTGGTTTTATCTAGACACCCAAAATCTCAGTCCCCAGCCTATCTGGGAATCTCGGCGCTGGTTATTGTTCCTCAAACAATCAAAGTCTCGTCCTTGGGGCTGCAAGGGAGAGCTTCAGAGTCAGCATTTAACCTCCTGAGTGTTTGCAAGCCAGCTTCACAGCTTTGGGTGGCTTGGCTCATGAGTTCCCACCCCCTCAGCTCGATAGGGCATGATTTTGCATTTTAAATGGACTTTTTAGTTGTTGTTCTTACTGAGCCCAGAGGAGCCTGAAGACAGCAGAAACTCAGATTTCCTTTGGCAGAGGAGCCGGCTGCGCTCTGGTCTATCTCTCAGATCACACCCAGAAGAAAGGGCTTTGTTTTATCTGCCCTGCCATTGTTTCAGCAGCCGGGATCCCAGCCCAGAGTGAAGCACCCTCTGCAGGGCCAGGAATGTGTGTGACAGTGCCCGGGTTGGGTAATGTTTACCCTGTTCACGGCAGGGACGTCCACTCGGGCAAATATCCACCTGCCAGAGGACATTCTTGTATTATCAGGGATAAAGGGGTTTGCTGGGAAATCATCAGGAACCAGACATGGTGAGCAGATTCCTATCTGTGGGTCGTGTTTAACCAGCTGATGGGGAAAATTCGGAGGCGATTACGGAGCGGCTGTGTTGTGGTTTTGGTGGAGGGTGTGGGTGCCTCTGTGCTGGGGCAGATGGTTTGGGAGCTGGGGGAAAGCTCCTGGACTCCAGTTCTGATTTCTTTGCTTTTCCTTGGTTCAGAGATGAATTTTAGAGTCGCCCTTAGAGCATCCTTCACCGAGCCAGGCTGAACCTGCCCTGTGGTGGTCACTCTGAGGAGCTGTCCCCACTGTCCTTGTGCAGTGCCCAGGGGTGGATGGTGCTCATGGTTGGCAAGGTCGGCTTTGCCACCATGGGATTTTTCCCCAGGAGAGCCATGGTTTGTCTGTCCATCATCCACTGCTTTGATCCCAGAGCAGTTCAGTAAATCTGGCTGGAGCACGGGGCTGGACTCTCCTAATAAATGGTTTTTCACCATAGCTGTCAAGGCAGCCCTGTAAAAGACACTTTTGTTTGCCGTGGGTTTTCCTCAGTTAATTATTTGTGATCTGTAGATGCCTTTCCATGACACATGGCTGATCATATGGTTATCAGTGTGGGGTGCTTGAGCCAAATTAAATATATTTATATAGAAGACCTGTGCTGGGGCCAGATTTCCCTCAGGGCAGTGGAGGGCTGGGGGCTGCTCTGGGGCTTGGAGTGTGTCTGGTCCCTGTGCCTTGCTGCAGTGCCCTGTTAATCACACACTTGTGGAGAGGGCGTTGAGGGGATTGGGTGCAGGAGGGCTGAGACAACAGTGGGAGCCGTGGATGTGGGAGCTGGGCATGGCTGGGGCTGCAGGGAGAGCTCAGAGGGGTCACAGGGGGTGCAGGGTCCCTCCCCACGCTGCAGGGTCCCCAGGCCAGTGTCCAGGAGCCACGGCAGGAATGTGAACTGTGCAAATGGAAACCCGAGGGGTGCAGGGGGTGTGGGGCTGCCTTTTCCCCCATGGTGGGATTCCAGCCGTAAACCCCTCGCAGTAACTGCAGGAGATGGGGCCAGGGACAAGCTGGGAAGCAATGCTGGAGGAAGGGACACCCTTTCCCTGTTTGTCACTCACGGGTGTCACTCAGGAGCTGGCACACATCTGCATCCTCATGCCACACACCGTGGCAGGGCTGGGGGCTCTGAGGGGCTCGGCACCACCCTGGTGTCACAGGAAACAACACGACGGGGACACACTGCTGCTTTCAGGGTAGAAAAAGGGAAGTTTATTTTCTGACTCTAACACTTACAGATTTCTAAAGGTGACCGTGGATTGGAGGGTGAAAGTGCTACTTCTTCAATGACATTGGATAAACTAACAGTCTACCAAATTTCTCCTCCTCCATAAAAAAACACAAAAAACTTGTAAAAGGTGTTTACAAAAAGCGCGTAAAGAAGTTCGCTACAAAATCGCAAAGTGTCAGAAGGCTTAGAAAATGTTAAAAAATCAAAGCATCAGCCTGGCACGGCTGATGATACTGGATAAACTAACAGTCTACCAAATTTCTCCTCCTTCATAAAAAAACACAAAACACTAAGTTCTTTACAAAAAGCATGTAAAAAGTTCGCTACAAAAAGCGCGTAAAGAAGTTCACTACAAACTGTTTGTCACTCACGGGTGTCACTCAGGAGCTGGCACACATCTGCATCCTCATGCCACACACCGTGGCAGGGCTGGGGGCTCTGAGGGGCTCGGCACCACCCTGGTGTCACAGGAAACAACACGACGGGGACACACTGCTGCTTTCAGGGTAGAAAAAGGGAAGTTTATTTTCTGACTCTAACACTTACAGATTTCTAAAGGTGACCGTGGATTGGAGGGTGAAAGTGCTACTTCTTCAATGACATTGGATAAACTAACAGTCTACCAAATTTCTCCTCCTCCATAAAAAACCACAAAACACTAAGTTCTTTACAAAAAGCGTGTAAAAAGTTCGCTACAAAAAGCGCGTAAAGAAGTTCGCTACAAAAACACAGAGCATCAGAAGGCTTAGAAAATGTTTAAAAACCAAAGCATCAGCCTGGCACGGCTGATGATACTGGATAAACAGTCTACCAAATTTCTCCTCCTCCATAAAAAACACTAAGTTGTTTAGTGTTAGTTAACGAAACACTAAGTTGTTTACAAAAAGCGCGTAAAGAAGTTCGCTACAAAAACACAGAGCATCAGAAGGCTTAGAAAATGTTTAAAAACCAAAGCATCAGCCTGGCACGGCTGATGATACTGGATAAACAGTCTACCAAATTTCTCCTCCTCCATAAAAAACACTAAGTTGTTTAGTGTTAGTTAACGAAACACCAAGTTGTTTACAAAAAGCGCGCAAAGAAGTTCGCTACAAAAACGCAAAGCGTTAGAAGGCTTAGAACATGTTACAAAACCGAAGCATGGTGGTGGCAGGGCCGCGGTGGCCGTGGTGACGCCAGGCCGTGGTGTTTTGCAGGGGTGCGGTACGGCCAGGCGGCGAGCGGCGACGCGGCGTCCTCGGGGGCCATCAGCCACCACGGCGGCGCTGCCATGGTCACCACCAGCCAGGCTGTCCTGCAGCAGGTCTCCCCGGCCAGCCTGGACCCCGGCCACGGTTTGCTGTCTCCCGAAGGTAAAATGGTGAGTACACCTGGCCCATTGTGGCGGCGGCGCTGATAAGATAAGAGGGCCCAGCGGGCAGAGCAAACACGCTTTCCCCCGGGTTTCACACGCGGCCCGGCGGAACAATGGGGCATTGTGGGGGAGCAGGGTGCCACTGTCCCCTCCGCCCGCCTGCCAGGCGGCGCTCCCTGGGACACCCAGGGTGCTGGAGCTGAGGTGGATCTGCCATTGATCGCAGGCTGAAGGCGCTGGGTGGATCTCTGTTTGCTTTCCCCTGCCCATGACACGGGATCGATAAAATACCCATTCATTACTTTTTCCCTGAGCCCTCCCAGGTTTGGGAAGAGCTTTCCCAGTGCTCGTGCTGGTTCTGGCCCCACAGCTCTCCCCCTCCCCTTTGCCATGTCCTGCTGGGCAGAGCTGTCGGTGTCAGCATGGCAGGAGTGGAGATGGGACACCAGCGTCCCTGTGGTGCTGGACATGTCCCCATGCTGGTGCCCGGGCACTCGGGGTGCCCCTTCCTGGTGCAAAGCCCCTGGAGGAGGGGTGAAGGAGGGCATAGGAGGGGGTACAGGGGTTCAGGCCAGCATGGGATGGGATGTGGTAGCAGAGCACAGCCCAGTCCTGGAGCAGGCTGGCAGAGGTTTGCCTGCAGCTGCTGCTTTTCCGGGAGTTTTTTTCCTGCTGAAATCGAAAGTCAAACATGGCACTGGGTGACGGGGCCAAGCCGGTTCTTCCCCGGTTTTCACTTCCATTTTCAGAGGGCTGTCCCTCCTGGGCCATCCTGTCTGTCTCCTGGCTAAGCTGAGTGGCCATGGAGGGGCTCACTGTCCCCTCCCTCAGCTCTGGCACCGTTTCATTGTCCCTTTCCTTCTGGCTGGAGAGGGTCTCCGTGCAGCCCCTCGGGCTCTGGCACTCACCCTGCAAAGCCAAACGTCCCCTGCCAAGCCGGGGGGACATTGCAGAGAGACACCCCAGCCCGCTGCCTCTGCCCCAGCACGCCCAGCTCACCTCAGGGTGTGTTGAGCCTCATAACCCTCAGCCTGGAAGCCATAAAATGAGTCAGGGATAAAGGCGGCGGCAGCGGCGGCACCGCGTGCCCGGGTGGGGGTCCCCAAGAACCAGGCAATGCCAGCACCTGGGACTGGGGCAGAGACCCCTGGAAGGGGCTGGGCAGCAGAGGAGGAGGGAAGGGAGCAGATTAAACTGGGAAAAGCCGCTTGGTAAAGTGCAGCAGAAGAGCCCTGCTGAGTTCTCCCCAAGGCACAGGCACTGCCCAGCGCCGTGGGGACCCTGCGGGACCGCGGCTCTGCCAGCTTATCTCTGATCTCCAGGCAGGGCTAGCTGGTGCTTGCAAGTGATTTAATAGAAATATGCTGTAGGCTGTGGTTTCTAGTAAGTAAACATGTGCCTTTAATGCCCCACATGAAACAAGGAGCTGCCAAGGAAGTTGCTGCATCTTTCAGGAAGGAGTGTTACTGAGGCTCCAGAAATCCCTGGTGGCTCACTTTTTCATGCTCCGGTGTTTGCCTCAGCTGTGTTATGCCAGAGGGTCTACCCTGAGGGTCCAGTGCCTGAGGGTCTTTTCCAGTCATGCACAATCCAGGTGCAGTGCTCTGGGGCTAAACACCCCGTGAGAGGAGCCAGGGCTGCAGGCGAGCGAGCGGCGTGTGCTTGCCGGGAGCTGTTTGACTTGTGCAGCCGAGTGTGGTGTAACCCGGCCTTGAAGGGACTTTGAAAGTGGAAAATACCGGATCAGGAAATGTGAGTCACTCCCGGGCTTTGGAATTTATTGATGGATTTGTTTCAATTGCTATCTCCAGCTCACATGTGCAAAATAAACAAGGTGCTCGGAACTGGTGTCCAGAAATGTCACCTGAAGGGCTGCAGGGATGGCTCTGAGCTGGGATTGAGGTCACTCCGTGCAAGAGGGCTAACAACAGGAATTAGGGGAAGGTGCAGCAATTAAAGAAATAAGGCACTTACATGTCCCGGGGAGCAGCTCCAGCCCTCGCAGCACATGCCAAGTGCCTTTGTCTGATCCCTAAACTTTGGCCCGAAACCCTGCCTCTGGCTCTGGCTGTGCACACCCACCCCGTCTCACCAGTATCCTGCCAGATTGGTGACTAAGATCATCACCACGAGGCCCTTTTAACCTGCCTTCTGCATTTTTCTTCACTTTCCTGAGTTTCTAAGTCCCACTTTCCCCTACAAGCAGGATGGTTAGAAGTTAATGAGTGTTGGGAGCCCTCAGCTGTCCCCGCGGGCTGGAGCTTGGACTCGGGGTACAGAGCAGCAAAGGCTTGGGATGTGCCGTGTTCCGGTGCCATGCTCCAGTGGAGCTGGCAGCCAGTGCCAGCAAAGCCTTTCCCAATCTGTTCTGCTGCACATTAACACGAAGTCGAGGTGCTGCACTCGGGGTCTGCAGCCTGCTCCCCTCTGAGGAGGGGGCTCTGCTGATGCCCCCGTGCAGTGGGGAGGGGGCTGGGGGCTCTCTGTGGCTGTGCTCTGACTGTGCCTGTCCTGCCTGGCAGATCTCCGTGTCGGGGGGCGGGCTGCCCCCGGTGAGCACCCTGACCAACATCCACAGCCTGTCCCACCACAACCCGCAGCAGTCCCAGAACCTCATCATGACGCCGCTCTCGGGAGTCATGGCCATCGCCCAGAGTAAGAGCACCCCGAGTTCACCTCCGTGCCCTGCCCCGGGCAGGGGTGGCACTGCCTGCTCCTGCCGACACCCCGCTCTGCTCTCTCCCTGCTCCCAGGTCTGAACACCTCGCAGGCTCAGAGTGTCCCCGTCATCAACAGCGTGGCTGGCAGCCTGGCAGCGCTGCAGCCGGTGCAGTTCTCCCAGCAGCTGCACAGCCCACACCAGCAGCCGCTGATGCAGCAGTCCCCGGGCCACATGGCACAGCAGCCCTTCATGGCCACCGTGACCCAGCTGCAGAACTCACACAGTAAGGCCTGGGCGAGCTGCAAAGGGCCCCTGCATGAATTCAGATGGGAAATCAGCTTCTGCTCTCCTCCTGCTCTCCCCTTGGCTGCTGCCCCTCTCTCGTGGTTCCAGCCCATGGGATGCTCAGTGGTGCAGGCTGGTCATATCCTGCCTCATCCCTTCCGCCCTCTGGTCCAGCCACAGCCCCTCAGCCCCACGAGTTTCTGGGGGTGAGCTGTTGCCTGAGGATGCAGTGGATTGGAGGGTAGTGGTGGGTTCTTCCCTTGGCCTGTGGGGTTGGTTCTTCCCTTTTACCCCATCCCCACCTCCCTGGTGCCTGTTCCCATCCCTGGATCTGCCGTGGCGGGGGCTGGCGTGGCTGTTCCCTGAGCTGTGCCCCTCCTGTCCGCAGTGTATGCACACAAGCAGGAGCCTCCCCAGTATTCCCACACCTCCCGCTTCCCCTCGGCCATGGTGGTGACGGACACCAGCAGCATCAGCACACTCACCAACATGTCTTCCAGTAAGCAGGTAAGGCCCACAGGGCTGGCTGAGGGGCCACGGGCTGGGGCCGTGAAGGTGGAGTGGAACTTTAGCCCCTCTGGATGTGGGAGCAGCAGAGACCCCGTCCTGCTGCCTGTGCTCCACTCCTGTGGGAGCTGAGGATGAGAACCCCACTGCAGCCCCTTTGTGGCTCCAAAACACCTGCCTGCAGGTGGGGTGATGGGGATTTGGGTGATTTTGGCTAGCACTTGGTGGTACCAGCCAGGCCCTGCTCATCCCTGGAGCAGCCCCATGAGAGTGGGAGCATCGTGCTGGGGCTGAGGAGGTAGAACCAAGCAGGCTCTGCTGCCCGTGTCCAGGGGGACCAACCCTGCTTGGAGTCAAGTGGAGTCCCAGGCTCCCCAGCTTCCCCCAGCCCATAAACCTTTATCATCTGCCCACTGCAGCTGTAAGGCCGCACTTATCCTGGTTCAAATCAGGTGTGTGAGGTTTTCCTTAGACAATAGTCCCTTTCTGAGAGCCAGCTCTGGGGACTGTGGGAAATATGTGGCCCTTATTGATCGCTAGATAAATAAGAGAGAGCCTTGAACTTGCATTCAGATAAACTTTCTTCCCAAGGTTTGACAGGGGACAGGAGAAAAATGTCTGCAATGACCACAGAGTAAATACAGCGTGGGATTGAAACCCCCCCAGCATCGCTGTGGGACCCTTGGCCAGGGTGGAGGAAGGGGCTGGGGCTGCAGAGGGGAGACGTTTGGGGTGCTTGGGAAGGGGTCACGAAGGCCACCCCCCCGGGGATCCCACTCTGGCAGGTCCCAGGGTGACCATTCAGGCACGGCCGCCCCTCCGAGCTCCATTTCCTCCGTGCAGCTTTATCGGCCCATCTGCTGCGCGCTCAGCCCGAACTGCCCCTGATTAATCCAGCTCTGCTGCCTTTGATGCCGGGCTGGCCGCGGCAGCCCCGGGACACAGGAAATGTCCCTGGCAGGGAGACAGAGCCCGGCCATCCCTGCTGCCTGCGGGCCCTGCCATCACCCTACCCTGACCGCGCTGGGCTCGCGGGGCTTTGCCTCCATCACCTTCTTGCACTTCTGTCAAAGCACGAGGGGGTGTCAGGGCTCAGGAGGGGGGTGTGGGGCCAGGACCCTTCACCTGCTGTGGTGAAGGGGCATCCACCCCCCCTCGTTACCCCCAGTACATGATAAAAATGCTGCAAGCAGCAGGGCAGGATGTGACCTGTCTCCAGCAGCGAACCCACCCAGCCCCCAGGGTGTCTTTTCCTACCAAGCATTCTGTGCCCAAGCTACAGTTGGAAAAATCTGTCTTTGGACATGGATTTCTTTCATGGTGGTCAGCAGTTTCATTAGCCAGAGGTGAATGAAGTGTGACAGACAGCATAGGGGCCCCATAAGTGCCGCTCATCACACAAATTGCTCAAATACCTGAATATTTTTGGTAATTTGGGTTTCTATCATTTTCTGGGGCTACCTGGCTCCTCCACACTTTGTCTTGGCATAAGGCAGGCAGCCCCCACCAGACCCCAAAGCTGTTCCGTGGTGGTGGTGATGGGGGACAGAGCTGGAGGGAGCTCCCTGCTCACCCCCAGCCCTCCCCTCGCTTGCTGTGGCTCTCTTATCAGATGTTGTTATTAGACCTGGAAGGGGCAAATACCTCCCTGTTCCTTTGACAACGCTTGAGGCCGAGCCACCACGTTTATTACGTTGGCAAACACCTGATAGCCACGGCCAGTCCCTAATGACATGTCACGGGAGGCTCCTGGCGTCTCCTTATCTCCGCCTGATGATGTTTGCTGTGCCCACAAGGTCACCCCACCCCTGCCCCCCGCCCACCCCGGGGACCCCGGCGATGGAGAGGGATGGGGAAGGGGCCTCTGCAGTGGGATGGATGTGGCACGGGGGTGCTTGGCTCTGTCCCTGCAGGTGAGAGCTCAGGGGACAGCGCTGAGCCCCCGGCGCCGCTCCCACCCCAGCCGAGCTCAGCCTCACGCCTGGCTGCTCCGGGCTGCCTGGCACAGCCCGGGCACAAACAGGACCTTTTAAAAGTATTATTATTTTTGGGAGGGGGTGGCAAAATAGCTGGCTAAGAAAGTATTTTCCCACTGCCTCCCCCGCCGGGGTGCCAGGGAGGGCTCGGGGCTGGGCAGGGCAGCACCGAGGTGGTCACGGAGCAGCGCAGGAGGTGATGCCACCAAATGCTTTGTGCTGCTGCCTCCTCCTCCTCCTCCTCCTCCCTCCTGGTTCCCCGGCGCCGCTCACTGTGCTGCTCTCTCTCCCTCCGCAGTGTCCCCTGCAAGCCTGGTGATGCTCCACACCTCGCTGCCTTTGCACATAGCAACGGGATCTTATTTTCCACTCCGTCCCGCCGGCGAGCTGCGCTCAGAGCCCGGGAGCCGCCGGCCGGAGCGCAGCCCAGCAGCGAGGAGCCCGGCACGGGGCCGGGGCTCGGGGCTCCCCGCGCCCCCGGGGACCTGCCTCTCCATCCCTCCACGCAGGCCTTCCAAGACGTGTCTTGGGGATTGTTTTGCTGAAGTATTCGCCTTCCAAGAGGCTCTCCCGAGGAGCAAGGCACGAGCTGTGCTGGGAGCTGGCGGAAGGGGAAGATGGATCATGTTCAAGTTGTACTCCTCCACCCGGACTGACAGGGACCGGGGTCTGTTACTTGGCGTTTGGAGGGAGGAACTGCATGTGTTGTTGAACTGAGCCAATTAAACTGTAAATATAGGTACAGTCTGCTCCATCCTCCCCCCTCCCCGCTCCTATACATAGAGATTTATATAAAAAAGAAGTAAATTTTGTCCAATGGATGTAAACTACTGTAATTAAGTGCAATTCCCCCATCTGTATATATTGGTCCTGAATATCTTCTTTTTCTCTTTTTTTTTTTAATGGTAAAGGTCAGAGCTGAGGTTGGTTTTGGTTTTGTATTTCTCTTTTTCCTTCCAATGAGTTAATTCCAGTCCTGGGGCTGGCAAGGACCCTGGTCAGGCGGCGCTGGGCTCTGCTGTGCAGGAGGACAGGCAGACACGTGTCCCCTGCACGGTGACATCCCACGTGAAGGAAGGGCACAGGGCGAGCTGGCAGGACCTGGATGATCTGTGTGGGGACAGCTGTGACTATGAATTAATCTCAATGGGCTTCCCTGCTTTTGGGGACTCTGAGGTGGGCTCTGGTGGGCTGGGGAAGGACTCGGCAGCCTGGTGAGCACACCCAGCTGCTGGGAAGGGTCAGCAGCCTCCAGGTGAGCCTGGAGGATTTGCTGCTACAGAGTGAATGAGGCCACACGGAATTCTGGTGGGATCTCCCCCAGATGGGTTCAGAGACTCTCCCTTTTCTCCTCCCTCCGGGCACAGGGTGGGTTGTGTGCCCAGTCACTGCCTCACCTCCTGCCCAGTGAATGGCCAGCACAGGTGGCTTCTTTCCACCTTCAGCAGCTGATGATGAACCTTGTTGGCTCCATCCTTAGCAGTGCACAGGGTGCTCTCGTCCTCATGGTGCCCTGCATGGATGGATGGACAGATGGATGGAATATGGGCTGTGGTGTGAATGCTCCAGCTGCTGCCCTGTCTCAGCTGGCACCAGCTCCTGCATGGAAACCTCTGCAGAAACATCTCCAGCTTGTGAATGATCCCAGCTCTGTGGTGAGGGCATGTCCAGCCCCTCAGGCACCTGCTGAGGACACACACCAGAGCCCTGGAGGAGTTTGGGTGCCCAAGTCCAACCTCCCAAAGCCAAGGAAGCTGTTAAGGGCATTGTCCACCCTCAGTGAGTCACGAGCTCCTCTGTAAATGGATCTAATGGTCCCCAGTTGTGCTGATTTTCCATGAATTTTGTGGCATGTGCCAACTGCTGAGAGGGATTTCCAGGGGTGGACAGCAGAGGTGCCCGTGGACAGACAGCCATGGTGAGAAGGAGAGCACTGGATGCTCTCTTTGGGCTGACAAAGGCTCTTTGACTCAATTGTGGGACCCTCACCCTCGCTGGGACTTACAGGAGCTGCCCACCGGCGAATAAGTCATCAGGAATTTGGAGACCAATATTCAGAATTACATTTAATTTAATGTATACCATAATTAAACACCGTTTCTTCTGAGTCGTCGCTGCTGCGTGGTCTGTGAATTCCGCAGTGACCATCCGTGGTGGTTTGGCAGAGGTGGGGCTGACAGGGGCTGGTGGCACGTCCCTCCTGCTGTCCCTTGCAATGACCATCTCCATTTGTACCTGCCTGCATGTGGGGAGCCCAGGGTTTCCTGTGAGCCCCCAGGTGTCGGCCAGGAGGCTTTTGGAGGTGTGGAGACCATGTCCTCACCCTCCAATGATGCCCTAATGATGCTGCCCTTAGCCCAGCAGTGCCTCCCTCATTCCCTGCTGGCTTTAGCAGCCCAGTGCTAAGCAAACCAATTAGGAGGGGAGTGCCAAAGGCAAGCCCCATCCTCTGGGGATGCTGAGCCCCAGGGGGAGGTGGCAGGGAGTGCTCCAGGGGCTGGAGAGCTTTTGAAGATCCTTGATTGTGAAGAGCTAACAGAGCTGAGTGACTCTGAGCACAGCAGTAGAAAAGGGTGGAACCTTTGTGAAGTTAATGTTGATGTGAAGTAATGTGAGGCTTTCCCTGGCTGATGCAAATCCAGGTGGAATTGGCCCTACAGAGGGAGGAATGGACAGCCCAGGGGGAAGCAGGTGGGAGGAGGAGGCACTAGAGCTGCTGCAGCTGAGCTGAGGCAGTGCCTTTTGGGAATTGATTTCTGCACCAGCTGTAAGAGAGTCACAGACTGAAAGGATGGAGCTTGGGGCGTGAAGAGCCCTTGGGGAAATGCTCCAGAGTCAGTGCTGCCCTGGTAAGTGAAAACCTTGGGAAAAGGAGAATTGAGAATTGACCCCACCACAGAGGGATGTGGTGAAGGAAGAGGGGACAGAGCCAAAAAAACAAGGGCAGAGGATATAAACAAATGAAGACACAGATGCAGCAGGTGACTCCCACGAAGTGTGATGAAGCAGACAGGATAAAATCTGTAATGTGAGTAGAACAAATGATTAATAACAGATACTTTCTGTTATTAATCAGGTGTGGGTTTCTGGAGCTGCTGAACAGTGATTGTGTGCTGTCACTTCCCATCCCTGGAATGGGGGAAGCAGGGCAGGTTACTGAGGGTGCTGTGGGCTCTACCCATACCTGCATGGGGAGAAAGCTTCCTCTGATTTCAGTTAAAAATCAGGCTGAGGGAACCTTTCTGGATGGCAAATACCACACAAAACTCTTGGAGCAACCTCTGCAGCAGCTGGGCTGGGGCTGGGACTGTCCCTGGACCTCACCTTGCTTGGAGAAGCCCTGGGTGGGGTGTTTGCTCCCACAGGTGCCCTGGCTGCCTCATTAAATTGCTGGAAAATGCCATGTCATGGCAAACGAAGCTTCTGGAAGATACTTTTTTCCTCCTGTTGCTGTCGGGCACGTGGTGTTTGTGTCTGATGCAGCTGCTCTGGGGCAAAGAAACCAGCAGAGCCATGACAAAGTTCATTTATGACCAGCACACTTTTACAGGGCCGAGTGATTATTTTACAGTTCAAAGCTGCTCATAAGGGAATTCCTTGCACGTGAGGATCCATAGGTTGCCACGAGGCTTTGGCATTGTGTTTTCATCACTGTGGGAGGAACGGAGCCAGGGAAACCTGTGCAGGGCTGGGCCTGGTGCCTGGGTGGTGTCCCCAGGTGTGTGACAGCAGCCTGGTGCCCACCAGGGCGGTGCTGGGGCTCAGCTGGCAGCCGGGCTGGCACGGGCCAGCAGCAAACGCTGGGCTGCTCAGGGGGTGCCAGGTCACCCTGTGGTGCTCTGGGAGGGCAGGGGATGGGCTCTCATGGATGGGAGCTCTGGGAGGGCAGGGGATGGGATCATGGATGGGCTGTCATGGACGGGAGCTCTGGGAGGGCAGGGGAGGGCAGGGGATGGGCTCTCATGGACACGAGCTCTGGGAGGGCAGGGGAGGGCAGGGGATGGGCTCTCTGGACACCGCAGCACTGCCGGGCCGTGTCTGGCCGTGGGTGTGTGTGCAGTGTGTGCGCAGGGGAAGGCGCCGGGCACAGGAGCCGGCTCACACGGGAGTGTTCCCGACCCGTTCTGCCAGTCCGGCCGGTGCCCGGCTCTGCCGGGTGTGCCAGCGGGAAAGGCAGCACAGCACAGCGGGGCCGTGCCGGGCCGGGCCGTGCCGGGCTGTGCGGCATCAGGCCGTGCCAGGCTGTGCTGTGCCATGCCAAGCTGTGTGGGATCGGGCCGTGCTAGGCTGTGTGGGATCAGGCTGTGTGGAATCAGGCTGTGCCAGGCTAGGCTGTGCAGGGCTGGGCCGGGCCGTGCCGGGCTGTGCGGGATCAGGCCGTGCCAGGCTGTGCTGTGCCGTGCCAAGCTGTGCAGGATCGGGCCGTGCTAGGCTGTGCGGGATCAGGCTGTGTGGAATCAGGCTGTGCCAGGCTAGGCTGTGCAGGGCTGGGCCGGGCCGTGCCAGGCTGTGCGGCATCAGGCTGTGCGGGGCCAGGCTGTGCCAACCGTGCCGGGCCGGGCCGTGCCGGGCTGTGCGGGATCAGGCCGTGCCAGGCTGTGCTGTGCCGTGCCAAGCTGTGCGGGATCGGGCTGTGCCAGGCTGTGCTGTGCCGTGCCAAGCTGTGCAGGATCGGGCCGTGCTAGGCTGTGCGGGATCAGGCTGTGTGGAATCAGGCTGTGCCGGGCTGGGCCGTGCCATGCTATGCGAGGCCGGGCCGTGCCGGGATCAGCCTGTGCCGGGCCGTGCCAGGCTGTGTGGGATTAGGCTGTGCCGGGCCGGGCTGTGCCGTGCCGGGCCGTGCCAGGCTTAGCGGGATCAGGCTGTGCGAGGCCGGGCTGTGCCGGGATCAGCCTGTGCCGGGCTGTGCCAGGCTGTGTGGGATTAGGCTGTGCTGGGCCGGGCTGTGCAGTGCCGGGCCGTGCCAGGCTGTGTGGGATGAGGCTGTGCCGGGCCGTGCCCGGGGCAGGACCCGCTATGCGAGGCCGGGCCGTGCCGGGATCAGCCTGTGCCAGGCCGTGCCAGGCTGTGTGGGATTAGGCTGTGCTGGGCCGGGCCGTGCCCGGGGCAGGACCTGCAGCCTGGCTCCCCGTGCCAGGCGCTGATCCCACCACCCGGTGTGCCCACAGCAGAGCTGCACCAGCCCGTGCCCAGCTCTGACGGGCACAGTGTGAGCCACAAGAGTGGCAGAACAGCCCTGCAACAGTCTGCTGTCCTGAACAATACACTGCGCCCAAACCCTTCAAAAAGCACTCGGCATCCAGAGGAAGCCGCTCTGCCTGCTCCAGTGTCTGCTCCTGCAGCTCCAGGCTCCGCGAGCTGCCAGGGAAACGTGAATCCTGCAGGATGCTTCTCCCTGCTGCAGCCCCAGGCAGAACCAGAGCGCCGGGGCAGCCACCAGCACCGGCAGGGAGAGGCTCGGAGCCCCTGCACTTTATTTCTCTGACCCAGAGAGGAAATTTAAAAGTCTGAAAACTCCAGCGTGTCCTGGAGTTGTCCTGTGGCAGTGTAGGCGTAATGCAGAGCCATGGAAAATCAAAGCCTCGGGCAATTTACGCTGTCTTCTAATTCAAGGGACTTTGATTTTACTTTTCTACTCAGCAAAACGAATCCTCCTCTCTGTAATTAATATGCTGCTCAAATGGATTCTTAATTACAGATAAATCACAAATCTACACACTCAACTGTTTTGCTTTTCAAGTAATAAAACAGATCATTTGTCTTCTTCAGATGAACAGAGCCCAACCAGCACACCATTTCCCCCTTTATGAAGAATTCATTTGCCTTAGAAAGAAAGTCTTTAAAAAAACATTGCAAGGATTTCTTGAATAGGGGATCAAAGCTCCCACACTGCTGGAAACCATTTTTCGCTAAATAAGATGTGAGTAAAGGGGAAAAAAGTAAAAGTTTTTTGGTAGTGGTTGGGATTACAACACCCTTGGGAGGGACGGGGACGTGGGGTCAAGAAGTGGTGACCAGGTTAGCAACACAGGGAACAGAAGGGCAGGACAAAGGAACAGAAAGTGGAAATGGACAGCTGAATGAGGACGCATGTTTCTGTGCCGCAAGAGAATGGGTGCTACATCAATTCACACTGAGAGCCGAGGGCGGCGGGGCTGTCACTGCCTCGGGGGACACAGCAGGGGCCAGAGGTCAGCAGTGCGCTCGCCCGGGCTAATTGACTCTCATGTGCATAGCAGGGATGGGGATGAGCACGGGGCGGGCGTGGGGGCACGCTGTCCTGCTGTCCTGTGCGCCTGCGGGACAGAGGGACACACACCGGGGTGATGGCCTGGCTGGATTTCCCCAGGAGCCCACAGGGACCCGGAGCTGGCTGTGCACGTGGTGGAATAAATGCACTCGGCTGATCTGCTTTGCCAGCTGTGGGATTTTATTTCAGCTCCGTGCCTGGGGCAGTGACCTGCCCACAGGTGGCACACCTCACCTGGGCTGCTCTGCACCACCCCGGGATCCCTGGAGGGATGGGGCTGTGTCAGGGACAGGAGAGCACCTGGCTGTTCCCCACCCAGCTGTAGCTGCTGCACTCCTGCCAGGATAACCAGTGACACCAGGCTGTGCCCCACATCCCGTGGGCATGCTGCCAGTGGCTCCGGGCAGTGCTGTGCTCCCCTGCCATGGCTGTCCCCAGCCCCTCAGTGCTCTCCTCCCCTGCCATGGCTGTCCCCATGCCCTCAGCGCTCTCCTCCCCTGCCATGGCTGTCCCCAGCCCCTCAGTGCTCTCCTCCCCTGCCATGGCTGTCCCCGTCCCCTCAGCGCTCTCCTCCCCTGCCATGGCTGTCCCCAGCCCCGGTGTCACACACAGCCAGGCCAGCGGGCTCGGGGAGCACACAGGTGCTGCCATGAAGGCTGTTTGTCCCTGTGGATGCCCCTTGGGCTGGCACAGGAGGACATTTCCTCTTTGCCGTGCTGCAGCCGCAGTGGGAACATCCTGTGAGCAGGGCTTGGGTCAGGGACAGGGAACAAAGGGGGTCCTTGGCCTTGAGGGGTTTCTGCTGCTGGCACCTGAGGGACCCCTTGTCTGCAAGGCTTTGGGGACCGTGCTCAGAGCAGGAGAGGGAGGAGAGCCCAGGAGCTCTCCTCATGGAGATGGCGCAGGGAAAAACGATGGGAAGAGGAAAAGAGCGGCAGAAAGCAGTGAAGGGAAAAGAAAAAAGAAAAGGATGGTCACAGAACCACCAGGTTCGAAGAGACTTCGAGATCATCGAGTCCAATCCAGCCCCAACACCTCAGCTAGACCCTGGCCCCCAGTGCCACACCCAGCTCTGCTAAACACAGCCAGGCATGGCGACTGCACCACCTCCCTGGGCAGCCATTCCAGAACCTCATCCCCCTTCCTGTAAAAAACTTGATCCTAAATAAAACAGGAGCAGGCTCCCCAGGGAGCTCCGGGAGCCTTTGGGCAGTGCTCTCGGGGATGCCCAGGGTGGGGTGCTGGGGTGTCTGTGCAGGGCTGGACGGTGCCCGTGGGTGCCAGCTCAGGCTGTTCCGTGCCCCCTCGCTCCTGGCACAGGGCTCTCTGCCCTCGGGACTCAGAGGGATTTCCCAGCTGAGCCGTGGGGAGAATATTCCGTTTCCTCGCTCTCGAATCTGCCAGCGGCATCCCTTGGTGAGTGATGGATATTGGAGATGATTTATGGTTCTTTGTTACACAAATGCCCCCACATTCTTCCCCATCCTCTGCAGCAACCATTAGTCACTGCTCCCAGCAGAGAGCAGGAGCCTCAGCCTGGGAACTGCAGCGAGGATGCAGAGCTGGGTCTGTATTCGCTGTGAATCCACCGCTGGGGACACAAGAAAGGGAAATGTCACCGCTGTGCTGCTCTGGGTCTGCTTCCACCCAGGCGCTGGGAAGTTAAAGGTCTGGCAAGGAAAAAGCACCATAAATCAGGCAGGGAAGGGCGGAGGGGAGGAGCAGGTTCACCCAATTTTTCATCTCAAAGTTTGTTATTAAAGTGAGTGTTACAGGAGGAACAGCCATGGCCTATATGTCTTAGAGCTCTTGGATTTCAGCAGCATAAACCTTTAGCCCTCAAGACTTTTATTACATTAAATAATTTCTGTTGCTGCTAATTAAATTTCTGTTTGATTCCCTTCATGAACAACCAGGAAAAATCAGTATTCTTTGATCTCATAGAGAGTACTAGATTTATCTGCATTATTGGATCTCACTGCTTATCACAATGAACAAATACATTAATTAAATAAATTCTGATCTTAATCTGGGCAAACTTTCTTGAAGGCCCTGAGGAGCTCAGCCGGTTGCCAGCTTGTTCCTGCCACCCTCAAGCATTTCTTCCCTCGGGCACCTTGCGTTGTGTGAGAATAAATGGAGGATGAGCGGAGGGACGCGCACGGGGCCGCGCCCACCGCCTCCTCTGCTCCCCGCCGGCTCCGGGCCTGCGGCAGGGCCGGACGGGGCCGCGTGGGGGCACAGGGGGAAGGAACCCTGCCTCGCCAGCCCCGTGCTGTCGCGACAGCGATCCCATGTCGCCGCGGCCTAGAGAAGCCTGCCGGCGCCGTTGCCATGGTAACGAGCCGCCATGGCCGTTGCCATGGCAGCCGGCGCTCCACCGGAAGTGCTCCCGCTTCCGGCGGGGCGCGGGGGCTGCCGGGAGCGGCAGCATGGAGACCCACGAGCTGTTCCGCCGCCTGGGCGCCGGCGCTCGCTTCGACGTGCGGCGCTTCGGGCTGGACGCGCGGCGCTTCGGGGTGCGGGGACGGCGAGGGGAGCGCTCGGGGACCGGCCCGTGCGCGGCCCAGGCTCCGCAGCCCCGTCCGGCCCGGCCGCGGCGCTGAGGAGCGGGGCCCGGCCATGGCGGCTCACCCCTCTCCCCGTTCTCCCGCAGGTGGTGAAAGGGAACCGCGGCAGCGTCTCGCTGGAGAGCCTCGACTTCTTCGGGAACAAGGAGGGAGCCCCTCAGGGGTCTGCCGAGGAGGGCAGGGGGCTCGCAGGGGGTGAGGAGGAGGTGAAGCAGCAGAAAGATGGAGCAGGGAACAACGATGGGAAGAGGAAAAGAGCGGCAGAAAGCAGTGAAGGGAAAAGAAAAAAGAAAAAGACACGAGGTATCTGCACACACACACACGTGTATCCCTGGCAGAACCACCAGAGAACCCCAGGATGGTTTGGGTTGGAAGGGAGCTTAAAGCCCACCCCGTTCTGGGGTCCTTGGCTGGCCTGGCTCAGAGCTGATCTCATGGCTGGGCCAAGACTCAGTGCTGAGAGCTGGGCATGTGCTTGCCATCTTCTGGAGTCTTCTTTAGGTTTGATTGAGAATGAGAGAAAAACGGTTCTGAGATTTTTTTTGTCCCAAGTGATGCCTGCCTGTGTTTTACTAAAGGAAATTTCAATTTGTTTGCAACTTCCAGGAGCAGGCTCAATGCCAGAGCTGTCAGAAAGCAGTGGAATAAAGTGGATGTCCTCTCTGGAAGCAAACTTTGAAGATGCAAAAGACAAAAAGCCTACTGCAGAGAAGCTTGAGCGCTTGAGGAGAGAAAAGGTGGGAGCAGGGAATTGTGGTGCAGCAGGAGCTGCCTGGTGCTCTGTGAGCCAAAACTGAGGTTCATTTATGGAGATTCCCCTTTGGAGGAGGGTGGGGGACAGACCCAGGAGAGGGAGCCACACGTGGTGAGTTTTGTGGTGTGAATTAAGAAGGAGTTTGGTTTTTCCCTCCCAGATCAATCGCTTCAGGCACCAGCACAGGATCAGCATTCAGGGCACAGATCTCCCTGACCCCATTGCCACCTTTGAGCAGCTGCAGGAGGAGTACCACGTGCACCCCAGGATCCTGGAGAACATCCGGGCTGCAGGGTTCCACGTGCCCACAGCCATCCAGATGCAGGCAATTCCTGTCATGCTGCACGTGAGTTCTCTGGGGCTTCAGGGCTCCCACAAAACCTGGGCCCTGCCTGCCTTGCTGGCAGTCTCAAAGCTGGACCAACTTCATCCACATTGAAAGCTTGGCTTTTTCAGTTTTCCTCATCTGTGCTTTTCCTGAGGTATTTTGGGTCAGTTTGCAGCATTGATATTTATGGGGATGGAATTTTTACTCTTTTTTTGTTTGTTTTCCCTGCTGAAATAGAAGTTTTGGGTTTTTTTTTTCTTGCAGGGTCGGGAGCTTCTGGCTTCAGCTCCTACAGGGTCTGGAAAAACACTGGCCTTTTGTATCCCCCTGTTAACACATCTGAAACAGCCCAGGAACAAAGGATTCAGGGCTCTGATCATATCACCCACCCGAGAACTCGCCAGCCAGGTGTGTGTTGAGGGATTCTCACCCCGATGGGTGCAGTGTTTTCACTCTGCATCAGCAAAACTGCACCTTAGTAAATATTTTTTTCCTTTATTGCCCTCACATATCAGAGAAAGCTAATTGGAATGTTTCTTTCAAGTCTTTTGACTTCTGTGGAGTAGGTACATGTCTATTATCTGAGCCTAATCTCAATGATTAGATTAGAGGCTCAAGATTCTTTGATCATATTTTAAACTGCCCAATGCTCAGGTGCTCTTAAAGCCCCCTTTCCTACTTGAGATTGCTACGAGAGATTTATCTGTCCCAAACTTGGAATTTCAAGGGATAACTTTATAACAAAGCAGTGATATTAAAATGAAATAAAAATGACACCTTTGGGCAGTTTTTATTCATGTGGTAGTGATGTGAATAATCCCCCTGGATCCCTGACATGTCCAAGGCCAGGCTGGACAGGGCTTGGAGCAGCCTGGGACAGTGGGAGGTGTCCCTGCCATGGCAGGGGGAGCTGGATGAGCTTTGGTGTCCCTTCCAACCCAAAGCACTCCATGACTCCACAGTGGCCAGCAGTTTTTTGGCTGGCAAAGCTCATCAGGCCAGTGTGGAAATCCAGTCTCTGCTGCCTTTCAGACCCACCGGGAGCTGGTGAAGCTGGCAGAGGGCACAGGCTTCAGAATCCACATGATCCACAAGGCAGCTGAGGCAGCCAAGAAGTTTGGGCCCAAGTCTTCCAAGAAATTTGGTAACTGTTCTAACGACTGAAGTGCTTCTAAAAAAATTAAAAAGTGACACTGACCTTTCTCTTTGGGCTGTGTGGTTTTAAAGAGATGCTTAAAAAGTGTCAGGGAAGAAATGGGAATGAGAGGACATGGACTCTGCTAAACTGTACCTCTGGCACCTTGGGTTGGATCTGGTGTTTCTCAGGGCTCTGTTGGGTTTATTTTGTGTCTTTCTTTGACATTTTGCTTCTCTTTTAATAGACATACTGGTTACTACTCCCAACAGACTCATTTATTTGCTGAAAGAAGATCCTCCAGCAATAGACTTGAGCAGGTAGGAGAGTCTCTTTGCAGTGTGCTTTGCCACTCAGCAGTGGCTCTCCTGCACATCAAACCTCTTGTTCCTAGCGTGGAGTGGCTGGTGGTGGATGAGTCAGACAAGCTGTTTGAGGATGGGAAGTCAGGATTCAGGGACCAGCTGGGCACAATCTTCCTGGCATGCACCTCCCACCTGGCCAGGAGGGCCCTGTTCAGCGCTACCTTTGCCCACGACGTGGAGGAGTGGTGTAAGCTCAACCTGGACAACCTTGTGCTGGTGTCTGTTGGGGCAAGGTAGGTGTTGTCTGCTTCTTTTTTAAAAAAAATTTCCTAGGAACTTGTTTTCTCTGCATCAGCAGCCTGCTTGGTTGTGTGGCTGTTGTTAGTCAGCACTGCAGGTTGTTTGTCTCCAGAGAAAATTGTGTAGGCACGTAGATCTTTCTCTTGTGTTGAATGAAGTGTTCTTTTCCTTTGCCAATTACTTTATCATCAAATAAACATCAGTCTTAGGAGCATGCACTGGTGAAATAGGTGTTATTGTGCAGTATTTCTCATCCACCAGGTTATATGTTTATGGAGGTTATATATACTACATAAATTAATTAATATATAAGTTTTTGTTAATGTATATAAAAAATACTGAAGTGTTTCTCTTGGATTTCTGGTTTCAGAAACTCTGCAGCAGAGACAGTAGAACAAGAGCTGCTGTTTGTTGGATCTGAGACAGGAAAACTAACAGCAATGAGAGAGCTTGTTAAAAAGGTATTTTGGAGACACTGAGCATGTTCCTCTTCCTGTTCAGCTGAGCTATGGTCTGTCAGAGACTCCCAATTTCCCAGCTCAAACCCTTCTCTCATGTCAAACCATTGCCCAAATCTGCTGTGTCTCAGTTTCTGCAAGGAAAAGGACTTTGGAACCTGAGATAAACTTATTCTTTTGCAGGGTTTTGCTCCTCCAGTCCTTGTTTTTGTACAGTCCATTGAGAGGGCTAAAGAGCTTTTCCATGAGCTTATTTATGAAGGCATCAATGTGGATGTCATCCATGCAGACAAGACTCAGCAGCAGGTAGGAGGATTTTATTTCTTTTCAATAAATGATTTAGAAAGAAAGCTAAAAGCAGGAGTGTTGGAATGTAACTCCAGGTAACCGTGGCAGCAAATTCCAGCAGCAGGTTTTTGTTCAGAGGGTTTTAGTTTTATTCCTGAACATCATGACAACTTTAAGGAAACAGGTTCACCTCTTTTCTCAATTTTCTGTTGGGACTGTTTCCAAACATCTTTTCTGTTCTTTTCCTAGAGAGACAGAGTGGTGCAGAGTTTCAGAGCTGGGAAGATCTGGGTGCTCATCTGCTCGGCGTTACTGGCCCGAGGGATGGACTTCAAAGGTGTGAACATGGTCATCAATTATGATTTGCCAACGAGTGCAGTGGAATACATCCACAGGATAGGTGAGGCATGGCTCACCTCCTTTTCCCCATTTCTGAAGTTTTTAATGTAGATGCTCTTGTTTTTGTCAGCACTCTGTGAACCTTATTTGGATGTTTCATACATAGCTGTGCTTTCATTCACTGGGAGCAATGTTTGGGGGTTGGCTGCCTGGTGTGTCCTTGGTCTGTGAACATGCATCAAGGGGCTGGGGCTGTGAGGAGAAATAAAAGATGTCTGGAGTAAAATCTCTGCTCTGCAAAATGTGTGCTTGGCAGGTCGTACTGGAAGAGCAGGACACAGAGGAAAGGCAGTCACTTTCTTTACAGAAGATGACAAACCTTTGTTACGGAGGTAATATGTCTGGATTAATAATGGCTTTATTTCTTGCTTTAAAAAAAATCACTACAAAACAAAAGACCAACAACAAACCAGCCAGTTTGTTTGGTTTGCTGTTTTCCACAAAAAATATTTATGACTTGTCCGAGCACTGGAGTTGATCTCTTCCCTCCTCTCCTTTCCAGTATTGCCAGTGTTATCCAGCGAGCTGGCTGTCCTGTGCCAGAATACATTAAACATTTGCCCAAACTGCAGAGGTATGTTCATTTGAGCAGTTAACCACTCTTTTAATCAGTGCTTTTTAATAACTTATGGTAGTTTCTAGAACTAGAAACCCTAGTAATTTCACCTTTCTTCACTAAATTCTCAGCAAACAAAAGAAGAAATTCATTAAGAAACCTTTGACAAGAGAATCCATTTGTACCACCCCAAAGTGCTTCTTGAAAAAAGGCAAAGGAAAAATGTAAGTAGGTTTTGCTGAAGAGGAGGTAAGAGATGGGATTTGTCCAGAAACAGCCCAGAAGATTTAAACAAAGTAACAGATAACTTGTTTGCATGAACCACCCAGTCATAACGGTTTAAGTGATGAAGTTTTAGTGTCAGTATCTGCTGGATTAATGACAACATTTTGCCTTGTGTGGTGCCATGTGTCAGGTGACAGCAGCCTGAATTTAAACCACTGGTTATGTTCAGGTGTCTTCATCTCTGATGTGTTTCTTGTAGGCAAACTACAAAGGAAAATACTAAGGGAAAGAAGAAAGGTAAAGAAGACAAAAATAGCAGTAAATTACAGACTGTTGCAGAAAGCTGAATTCAGGCTGGTGAGCTGGGGCTGACACCTCTGTGTGTGCTGGAACAGAAGAATGAAGATGGCAGCGATGGTGAAAGAAGAATAAGATTTCTCATGTTTCCTTTGGGGTGAAGGTGGAGGTTTACATGCTAGAAAATCTCTACTGCAATGCCAGAAGAGAATTCCTGGATGCTTCTTGTAGAAGCTGGAGTGTGTGCTTGTGCCGTGAATGCTGTGTATTTCTGAGAGTAGTTCAAAACCAGCATCAGTTTGTGTTACTTTCACAGAAAGTACTGTCTGTGTTCAAATCACCCCTAATACAGTTTTTAGACACTTCCAGGAGATTCAGAGACAAAAACCACACAATGTTTACCATCAGGTTTGATAAATGCAACTGTCAGAGATTTCTCTGGATGCTTCGAAAAAGCCAAAACAAACCCACTTGTATGTGAAAGTAAAGCCTGCCCTACTGTTTTTATTCTATAAAATTATTTTGAAATAAACTAATACTTTACATGCCCATTAATTTTGTACGGTTTTATAACTGAGCCTGAAACTAGAATAAACAAGGTCATAAGATGCTAATTCAGAGATCTGTGTGTCTGTGCAGCCTCGGTGGAACAAGTCTGCAGGCAAAAAAGGCCCAGCTCTGTGCATTTCCCCTGTCTTCATCTGCCCAGCGTGTTCTCAGCCCATCCTGCTTTTGTCATCAGAATTCCAGTCAGGCAGGAACGGCTTCTTTGCAGCTACAGTCCTTTAAGGAAGAATTTCTGGACAGGATTGTCTTGGTTTAGTCTAGTTGGGATGGGGCAGCCACAGCACCCTGTGCCAGGGCATCAGCACCCTCCCAGGGAGGAATTTATTCCCAATATCCCATCTAACCCTCCCTCTGTCGTATGAATCCATTGCCCCTTGTCCTGTCACTTCAGGCTCTTGTCACATGTCCCCAGGTGACCCCTGGGGGAGGTCGGGTGGAAAGGCAACACTTAATTTTCCTTTTTACGGAAAAGCGGTGGTTTGGATGCTGGAAACCGGCGTTCCCGAGGGGAAGCCGGGGCCACTCATCCCCATCCAGGCCGTTCCCGGGTTACCGTGGGGTTGTGGGGCTGGGAAACCGAGGTGATGTGGGGCTGTAGAACCAAAGAATCGAGGGGTTGTGGGGCTGAGGAACCGAGGGGCTGAGGGAGTGTGGAACCAAAGAATCGAGGGGTTGTGGGGCTGAGGAACCAAGGGGCTGTGGGAGTCTGGAACCAAAGAATCGAAGGGTTGTAGGGCTGGGAAACTGTGAACCGGCCGGGCTTTGGGTCGGTGGAGCAGAGGGATCGATGGGCTGTGGAATGGAGGAATGGAGCTGGGCTGTGGGGCTGTGGAACCGAGGGGATGTAGGGCTGTGGAACAGAAGAATGGAACTGGGCTGTGGGACCGTGGAACCAAGGGGCTGTGGGGCTGTGGAACCGAGGGGCTCTGTGGGTGTGGAAGCGGGGAGCTGCGGGGTCGTGGGGCTGTGGAAACGAGGGGATGTGGAACAGAGGGGATGTGGGGCTGTGGAGCCGAGGAGCTGTAAGGCTGCGGCTCTGTGGGGCTGTGAAACAGAGGAACCGAGGGGCCGTGGCTCTGTGGGGCCGTGGAACGGAGGAGCCCAGGGGCTGTAGAACGGGGGAGCGGCGGGGCCGGGGCGGTGCCTGGCCGGGCCGGCCCCGGAAGCCGCCGCCGCCGCTCCGCTGACAGACGGCGGGGCCGAGC